>NC_088981.1:4215000-4280000 GCF_963932015.1 Anas acuta | reverse complement strand
CGCAGCAGTTAGCATTTCAGACCCCACTGGCTTTAGAAGAAGAATGCATTTTTATGGCACAGACCCCTTTGCCATTAGTATTTAATATCCTCCAAATTGAATGATTTATATAATGAAGGCACTGAAACAGTATCAGGAATTTAGGCTACAGATGTTTTGTATTTATTATGTTTCCAAGAGCGGAGATAAATACAGGAATAAGTGGTACCATGTCTTTGCTTGACATTCGGGAGGCTTTGGCATATCTGATGAGATAGAGTTTCAGGGTTTATCTAAGAGCAGAGTTTGTACAAAAAGAAAAAAGATACCAGCTGTTGCTGTAGCTCGCTCGTGCTCTGGTTTCGTTGTTGTTTTTTTTTTTTTTTTTCCTCATAAACATTGAAAACCATTTTTGGAGGACGTGTGGGAAAATCGCGGTGCTGTCTAGGAGAGCGATGCGGCCGGGCAGGCTCTCTGCGGCTCGCCAGGTCCCGATGTGCACCGTCCTGCTGCTGTTTCCAAAGGGGCCGAAGGCGCTGGGATGCCTCCTGCCCTGCACCCAGCCGGCGCTGTGCTGGCCCTGGCTGGCCGCGTCGCTCCCGGCTCCCTTGGAAATTGCACCCTTCCTTAATGTCGGTCCAAAAACGGGTCGGATCCAGGAATTAAATTAAAACAAATTAAAAAAAAAGGTTTTCCTCCCCCAGAGGGGTCAGCTACATGCTCTTGATGTGAGGGCAGCAAACTGCAGTGCATGCCGGGGAAGATGTGACCGAGGGGCTGCCGCGTAGCCCTGCCGGCAGCCCATGCGTAGCCCTTCGGCCATGCTCCTGGGCGTTACCAAAGCAATTCCCACAGAAACCGGCATGGGGCTGGTTTGAGGCGTGTGCCGGCGGTGCTCCGGGTTCCCTGCTGCACGTGATGCTAGGCGATATGCGGTACTCCAAGTGTGGTGGACCGGGGAGAGCCACCCCAGGCACTGGCCTGGCAGTGCAGCAGCCACACCGACAGCCTGGGGGGCTCCCTTCTGCACCGGGCTGCTCCCTGGGTGCCGGGGGAGGTTGGCGAGGTTTGGGGAAAGTCCAGGGGCAGTCCTGAGGCAGGCTGGCTCCGTCCCTGTGTGATCAGAGCCCCAGTGCAGGCCAGGGGCTCTTTGCCGGGGCGATCTGTGCGTCCCCGCGGTGCTGGACGTGCTCCGTGCCCGCGGGGTGCGAGGGTGGTGCTCGGCGGGCTGGAGGCGGCGCGGCCAGCGGGCAGGAAGGGCCCCCTCGTGTCCCACCCCCAGCTGCTAAGGAAAGGGTCAGAACAGAAAGATATCGGAGGAAGTCGCACCCTGGGCCGTGTCACACCTCTCCTCTCCTCTGTCCCCATGCTCTCTAGGTGCGACGTACCCCCCCGGCTGGCGCAGCGCCCAGGGAGCCCCGGACGCCTGGCAGTTTTCGGATGGAAGTTCAAGAGCACTTAAATTCTGAGAGGAGGTGAAGCTGGGGCCAGCGGCCGGTGGTGGCGTGGTGTCCGGAGGTGGCCTCCATCCTGCTGGCTCGCCGCGTCCCTGGAGCACCCGAGACGTCCCCTCCGAAGGCAGCGCTCCCCAGGCTCCTCCTGCCCGCAGGACTATCGTATTTATATTTTGTAATAGAGTACAGCACTTCTTCCCGTTCGGTTTTTGTTTGTTTATTTCTTTTTCTAAAAACGAAAAGCAAAAGCGCCCACCGAGGTCGAGGGCTTCGCAGTGGCTTTGACTGGCTCCTGTCCCCGTGGAGAAGACTGTCTTGCTCTCGTGTTGATCCTGCGTGGAGGACCCAGCCTGTTGTTTATCTCCATTTCGTAGAAGGTGCACCTCACGTTACCAATTCAAAATAAAACACGGTGTAGGTCCGTGGCGGGTGGGCAATCGCCATAATAAATGCTGGAGCTATAGGTTTTGTTCGCTCTTTCTTTAATCTGTAGTGTGTGAGCTGGCTGGCCAGGGCCGGGCAGCTGCCGTGACCCCGTGTGACCGTGCTGCCCGCAGGAGCAAAGCGCCGAGTCCGTGGGGACAGCGGCAGCACCCGTGTCCCCACCTGGGCACCGTGGGCTGGTGGCCCCACATCGGGCCCCCCCCCGGGCACTGGGCTCACGGCCGCGACCCCGAGCCGTGGCCAGCCGAGCGCTCCGCCGCTGCCCGCGTACGATTGACCGCCGCCGGCTGCTGTACTGCATTTCTGCTGTTAAACTCTGTGCTTTTGGGGTGGGGGGCGTCGGGGACTGCCTCTGTCTTGTCACTGCTCGTCAAACTGTGGCCGATCCGGTGGGTTTGGGAAGCGGTAATGGTCTTGCTGCGGAGAATTGGTCGGCGCCAGGTGAAGCGAAGCCCTGCCCTGGCTGGGTGGTGGCGGAGAGCTCCCCTCAGTGCCATCGGGTGTCCTCGCATCCCGCTGTCCCCTCTGAGCCCGCTTGCCTTGCTCTGAGCAAAGCACCCGCTCCAGGATTTCCCTGGTTTGGGGCCCAAGTGCTTTGCGGAACAGAAGATGGGTTAAGTGCGTGCTTCCCTGCTGTCTCGGATGGGATTTATAGGCTGCAGCTCCCGGCGACTGTGCCGGAGAGCAGGAATGGGCCTTATTTGGTTAAAGAGCGAGCGGAGCCGCTGCAGGGCTGCCAGGACACCCGCTGCAGGTCTGGGCAGGACGCAGCAGCCCCAGGTCAGGGACCAGCCTGCTGCTTCGGTCACCGAGCTCTGCCTGCGAGTTCGCTCACGTCCTTCACATCCCAGCCAGACACCTGGCCGGGGCCACGCTCTCCTGGCAAACCAGCCATAGGTACCGTGGCTTTGCTTTTGCCTGGTGTTGCTCTTCTTTATGTAATTTTTGTGAACAGCTGCAGCCCCACCTGGGTACCTCAGCAGCTGTGCCACACCAGGGCTAACGGGGCTCTGCTTCGTCTCCAAATCACACTACCAGGAGCACCTGGCCCAATGGTTGCAACCAGTGGCAGCTGTGAGGGTGTTGAGCAGCTCTTGGGTCTGTCTTTGTGCTCTGCTTTGTCTGAGTGTGGGCAAAACTCAGTTCTGCAGCTGCTTTGTGGTGCTGCTGAAGCAGCCTCTTGGGCATTCAGTGCTCGGATGCAGCGGGCTGGGTCCGTGGGCATCACTGTCCTGTGGCAGCGGGAGCCAGGGCCGGGCTTTTCCTGGGAAGAGCAGAAAATGACCAAGCAGGGACTGGTGCAGGCGCCTGGCGAGCAGCTGAGCGTGGCAGGGAGAAGCTGTGTGGATCCTTGTCCTAAGCACTGAAGGTAAATTGAAGCAGCCCTTAAGATGTCTGTTCTGTAACGTGGGCGTTAAAACCCCGCACCTACCAGGAGTTTTACACCCACAGACTTTACGTGTTGCCTTAAAGTGATGAAATACACGTAATGGCCACGCTGGGAGCCTCCTGCAGGCCCTGGGGCTGCTCTCCTGTGCTCGTGGCCACGTCCTGCCCGCTGGGTCCATCCTGAGCGCGCACGAAGCAGCGGCACTGCCTCAGCACCAGGCTGCAGCGGGGCTGTGCGGGCTCCCACCACCGCGCGTGGCTTGTTGCAGGGGTGGCTCCCCTTCTCTTGGCTTGTTTGTGGGTTTTGGCTGGGAGCTGGCTGTTGCAAAGCCTGCGGCTGTACCCTGAGGTGTGGGAGATTTAACAGCCCAAAGAAGAGCTCTGTGTTTCTGCGTGCAGCGGGCAGCGATAGGCTGAGCTGAGCAAGGTGCCTGGGAATTAGGTAGCTTAGCTTTGATTTGGGGGATTGAAAAGCTGCTCTCAAACATGAAGGCATTTTGTCCATGCTGTTTTTTATTTCTAAGCCCATTTTCCTGACACTACAATTCAGCAAAGGTCAAGTCTCTTGTGAAGTCTAACCTAAATTTTGCTTTCAAAATAATGTGTGTTTCGGATTCAAGGAGCAGCCAGGTTACATCCTCTTTACAATGTAGAGAGGGGGGCACGCGGGCGTGCAGGCGCCTGTTGGGCACAGTCTCTCCAAAATGACCTGAAAACAGATCTAATAATCTGCCAGCAGCAGCAAACCACCCCCAAAGCCCCGCTTCTCTTTTTGATCCCGGCTTTGTCCCATCTCATCCTGCCAAGTGACGCCAGCGGCCTGGAGGGCCTGGGGCTCGGCGTTCCTCAGCGGCAGCAGAGCAAGGGGAGGGGGGGGCGAGCTCCTGCTGGACTTTATTTTGCTGAACATCCTATTTGTCCCGAACGTCCCATTTATCCAGTGCTTTCTGCTTCCATTTCTGGTGCTGAAGCATTGCAGGTCCCCAGGCTGTGAGGTGTAGGGGACGGCTCAGGGGCCGTGGGCAATCTGCTGGGCACTGCTGCGGCTCTGGCAGGGGGCTGCTGTGACACCGTGCGTGATCCCGCTAGGAAAATTATGACCAAGGAGCAAGCTAAACAACCCTCCGGGATCAGAGTGGTACCTCGCTTGCTTCTCGTCTTATTCTCTGCTTTCTCTGCCCCCAGACTTCCCCAACCCAGCCCTGGCTGGGCTATCGTTCAGCTGTACGTTGTACATGATCCAAAATCCCAGTCCTTGAGAGCTTGTTGGCCCCCATCGTGGCACACCCTGAGCCTCCTCTCCCCCCCCCCCCCAGAAATCACCCTCTCAGCATCCATCTTCTACGGGGGGTCTCAAAATAATCAGTTATTCTTAAGGAAAGATGAAGTTACAGGGGGAAAAATAAAACAAAAACACAAAGAAAACCGCTCCAAAAATACGGCCCTTATTCCTTAATCTGGCTGGATAGAGTTACACATCTGGTAGAGGCTTGTTCCTTGTTGCTATTACTTTTATTGCGTCTTTAGCGGTGATGAAGTTCAGATGGCAGGAGCAGTGGGCCCCAATTTAATTTCGCCTGGCCTCCCGTAATGAGCGCTGCGCGAGCTGGGAGCACCGGCGGGGCTCCGCTCCCAGCCTGCGTGGCACGGGCGGGACGGACAGACGGACAGCGGGACGGACAGACAGACAGACAGACAGACGGCTGGTGGCCAAAGCCTCACGGTGAGGGTGGAAGGAAGGAGAGGTCTGGCCGTGGGGTGGTGGCGGAGGGGCTGGAGGGCCGGTGCGGGGCGATGCGTCCGTGCCATCCGCTGGGTGAGCAGCAGGGAAATGCTGCAGCCGGACAGATGGACGGACGGGTGGGTGGATGGACAGATGGATGGATGGATGGCTTTTTCATGTCAAAACCTAGAAGCAAGATGTTCAGGTGGATTCCCACCTTCTTGGTGGCTGGGGTGATGCTCTCCTAGGTTGCTCCAGCCCTGGTGGCTCTCCCGTGGCGATTCCGGGTTCCAGCGGCAATGTACAGAGGCTCCCACCTCTCCCGGTGCCTGCCGATGCATGTGTCTAAGGGCTATACAGGACTCATTTACGGGCCTCCCGTCGGTGGGATTTGTGCATGCAAAATGAAGGTTGTATTTGGCTTCTAATATTCCGATCTATATTCCATATTGTGTTGACCAAGAAAACCAACTCAGCCCCGTGCTGAAGAATGTGATGGAGTGATGACTTTCAGAAACGTACTGTAAATCAAGGAGGCTAATAAATACTTGCTATTGATAAAAACGGGGCTACTGCCTTCCAAGTTATTGTGACATCTTACAGCATCTTGAAATTGTTGGGTCCCCGTGGAAAGACGTGGCCTTTCACCAGGCTGTCCACCTGATCCACCAGAAGACCTCCAGATCTTACCCAGGCCAACACCCCGAAGATCCCTTGGCTAGGGGCAGGGCTGCCTGCACCAGCTCCTTATTAAAGCCTCGGCACTTCCCAGTCTTAAATCCTCTCCTCTCCCCAGAAGCTCCTGTTGGCAGGGATCCCACCTGGTAGGGACCATCCCGCTCCCCCCATACGGACAGTGAAGGGCCACCGAGGGAGGGGTCGGCAGATGTGGGTTCCCTGGGATGATATTATCAGGCTATTTTTTTTCCCATGTTTTGTGTAGGACTGCCTTCAGTGGCACGGGTGTACTGTGATTTCAGCTGTGGCTTTTGGGGAAACTCCTTGTGAATTCGGGCAATGGCTGCGATGCCTGCCCCGTGTCCCACACAGCGGAGCTCCCCGGGGAAGGGAAAGGCTCAGGAGAGCAGCGAAGCCTCTGTCCTGTCCTACAGCACTGCGGGGCCGGGGAGCAGCTGGGCCCTCTGTTTTCAGCAGGGTGGGCTCAGGTAATGCTGCCCTCTCCAGAGGGGCGAGGTTTAGCACCTCTCAGCGCAGATAAATTTGCGCAGCCCTCTTAAATTAAACCTTTAATTAAAAAAAGAAAAAAAAAGGGGTGAATGCAGGCTCTGCCCAATGTACAACTGATGCACATCTGAGGCTCTAGAATGAATGATACAAATAAAGGTGGGTGGTTTTATCTCCTGGCAGCCCACAACAGCAGCAACCAACTTGCTCTGGCCGGGCTCTGGCGTGCCGGGCAGCCTCCCTCCAGCAGCCTGTGCCCCCTTCGTCCCCCTGCCCTCTCAAAGCCACGGCACCTTCTGCAGCTGTAGTGGTTCCAGGGGAAGGTAGAGGCTGATTTAAAGCAGGGCCTTGCCCTGTAAAATAAGGCGTGGAGGCGATGAAGGATCCCTGGAGGTGTGGAGGCAGGGACCAGGCTTCCCCGCCTCGCTGCCCTCGGTCGGCAGCGCCTTGGATGCGTCCAAAGATGCCCGGGGTGCAGCCAGGGTGCTGCTGCCTTCCCTGGTCCTGCTGGCTCTCCTGGGCTGTGGGTTTGGGGTCTTCTGGTTTTTAGGAACTGGTAACACTTGGAAGCATGGGTCCGGCATCGCTGGAACGGGCCAGGAGGGAGGGCGGGAGGTGAGAGCTCGTGGCATGGGCAGAGCAGTCACCGGGAAATTATGCATTTTCTGGACCAGCTTTATTCCCTCCCGTGTATTGAACATTATTTTAATATTCTAGTGACAATGTTTTATAATTGAGCTAAATGTAAGAGGGGGAGGGTGCCCTCGGCGGGGCGTAAGGAGGGAAGGGATCCGCCAGAGCCTGGCTGAGGCTGGGCTGGCTCCTGGGCACAACCTGCGGCAAGAACGACCTCGGCCTCGTAAAGGTGGCGGGGCTGGCGCAGGAGAAAAGCGTTGTAAGAATTATATTAGTTCACAGACGTATATTGAACTCATGAGGGGAAATCTAGCCCCTGAGAGAGAGAAACTAAAGAGCTGAGCCATAAACCAGTGTGATAACATCCTTATTATAAGATGCAAATTAAGGGGCCCAATTCACTTTAAGAAAGCATTATGAGTATTTAATTTTTCTAGTGGGAATACCTCCGAAGTTGGCCTGTGTGTGCTTTTTTTGTGTGCTGTGTACTTTATAATGACAATAAAAGAAGTCAGGCCGTGGAGAAGCTGCTGAGGGCAGCGGGGGGGATGCTGGGCGTGGGTCAGGGGCTGGCAGGAGCAGCCTGAGCCTGGTGCTGGCCGCAGGGCACCCGGGAGCCGTGGGTCCCTTTTCTCGGGGTCCCTTTTCTCGAGGGCGCCTGCTTGGGGCATCTGCCCCCTCTGGGCACGGAGCTGGGCTGGGTGAGGGGCTGGACCCAGCCCTGCAGTATCACCGCTAGGTCACAGCCTGGCACTGCCCTGCTGGGGGCCCAAAACCCCACAGCTTTCCTGGGAAAACCTTTTCCTCTCCTCCTGCACCCCAAACCCTGACCTGGGATCAGCCCTAGGCCCGTGCTGAAGCCCCTTTCTGGCAACTGAGTACTTATTTCACGTGCCAGTGTCGCAGCGAGCACTTTCCATGCTGCTCCCACCATGTCCCCGAAGCCTTGCCCTCCCTCCCCGTGATGCAGGAGCCTCCCCAGCGCCTCCTCGCCGACGCTGCCCACCCGGGCTCTTTATCAGATGCCCCAGCTTCTCCCCACCAAACCGCGGTCCCGGACAGGGGCGGCCATCTGCGCGGGGGAAATCCTCCCGTGCCTGGCCCCGCGATGGCAGCTGCGGTTTCGTCGCTGCCTAGCTGCGAAATGGGGAAGGATGTTCTTCCCTGCGGTCTGCAATTGCAGCGTGGAAAGGCACAAACACGTTTCTACACCGTCGCCCTCCTGCAAGCCGCCTGCGATAAGGCAGGATGCGTCGGAAGGCAGAGCCCCGCCGGGGGATGAGTTATGAACAGGGCTGTAAAAGCTGCCTGGGGCAGTGACGCAGTGCAACAGTGTCCGGGGGGCTCCTAGAAATACTCAGTGCTACCTGTTTTTTTTTTTATTTTTAATTATTATTTTTAATTTGCCTCCTGCCCTGCTCAGCAGTGCCCTGTCCACCAGCTTGGCAGCTGTTGGCACAAGGCGAGGCAGGGTGTTCCCAGCTGGCCGTGGGTGCCTTGCCAAGGGGATGCTCTGCAGCCATCCTGGAGGTGAGCAAGGAAGGGTTTGGGGTGCCAGCAGCGTGTGCTTAGCAGCTGCTCCCAGCCCATCGGCACCCGTGCTCCCCAACAGCAGCACCTCTCCTCCCCAAGGAGGTTGATGCCTTCGCTCCCGGCGCGCCCCGTCTCCTTGGGCACGGTGCTGTGTTCGAAATGCCCCTGGGGGAGCTCATGGTCACTTAGGTGTTGCCATCAACTTTCTGGTGCTGTAGACCAGAGGGGAAAAAACTGTGTGCATTCACAAATAACTGTGTGTGTACCTGGGCATCCTGCGCCTCCCACACTGCTGTGTGGAGAGCTGAGGAAGATTTGTTTTTCACGACGTTGCTTTCCTGCTTGTTAGAGGTGGGGTAGCTACCAAATATATTTGTTATCTCTGGCTCGGTCGCTCCTCTGGCACACACACCTCATCCTTGTGCCTGCATCCCCACCTGGCTCCAGTAACAGAGCTGCAGCAAACACAATTAACCTGGAGCTAATGACCCAGGTACTTGGGCTCCTGCCCTGCTGACTCACAGCCCAGCGTGGTCACCCAGAGCCCCTCACACCCCACGGCTGAGCGCAGGGAGTGGTGCAGTGCAGGGCCACATCTCGGAGAGGCGAGGGGTGCACGTTGGTTAAATCAAAGTGCCGGGGACTCTACGTTAAGGAATAATTTGGCACACAGGAGAGCCCTATGGAAAAAATTAACTTTTCCTCAGCACGCTGCGCGCTGTGCCTGTTTGCTCTGCTCTTTCCCTTCCCTTCCCAGGGTTGCTCAAAGGGCAGCGAGTTTCAGCTCAGCAAATGCCTCCTATAAATTCCTTTCTCCAAACGCTGCCGATGAATACCTTCAGCGCCCCAGACTCCGGATCCCTTTAAGCTCTGACGAGCCATGTGTATATTGTGTATTTTTGTTAGAGGAGAGGATGTTTAGTTAATGTGTAATTAGGTGCCGCGCGGCCATCCCGAGTGATTTACGAGAGCGGGCAGGCGAGGCTGCAGCACAGCTCCGCGTGCTGGGGCCGGGCATGGACCTGCTGCACCGCCAGAAAGCAGAGGAGGGGGCAAAGAAATCCCTCCTGAAACACCGGGGGGAGGAGGGGGGCCTGGTTTCCCCTCCCTGGGGCTGGGGCAGCTTTCTTTCAAAAACGTGTGAGCCATCGGGGAGTCCTGGGGAGCGCCTGCGACACACAGAGTGGGGTTTACCAGAAAAATCAATGGTGTTGGTTAAAGAAATAAACCGTGGGTGAGCGGGGTGTAGCCCCGGGGTGGAGGAGTTCAGCCTCCCCACCGCCCGACCCAAGCCCCCGCGTGGCAGAGGTTTCTTGGTATCACAGACGAGTTTCTACTGGGTGGGAAGACGAGGACCCTCGTGCTGACAACGCAGCCATCTCCACGAGGAAAAGACAAGAGTCCTGCCCCAGAACGCAGCGACCCTTGATATTTTCACTAGGGAATGTGGCAGGGAGGGATGCTAGAGCTGGGGGAGCATCGCTGCTCCACGGTAGGGGATGGAGCTGAGGGGGATGCCAGCACTCGCTGTGCCCTCAGCGATGGGGCACCGACCACCAGCACAAATAACAACTGTTGCAGGTGCTAGCAGGGACCACCCCTTTTTGCAGCACGACATCACAATTTTTACATTACAGCCAGGTGTTAGGAGGAGAAGGCTGCAGGTGGGCTTCAGCTGTGGCCCTCTGGCTTGTTGCTCGGTGGGGCACCCAGGGCACGTCCCCTCCAGCTGCTGCTGATCACACAGGGCTACCTCATAACAGCACGGGCCAGCAGCAGCCCAGAGCTGAGCTTGCTGTGAGGAGTGGTGGATTGTGCTCCTGTAGCAGCTAGGCTTGTACAGTTTTGGCTTTACCTTGGTGCTCTTTGGGTGCTAGGAAGCTGGTGTTGTGTGTGGAAGGGCTCCTGGGGCTGGTGGCTCTGCGGTACCAGCCTCCATACGTAGTCTGATCTAGTTGCCACAACCTCGTACGTGCACCTGAACCGGCTTTGCTTCTTCTGGTTGGATCTGGTGGGACAATGCCTGTGGCCTTCACGCTTGGATGGCTCAGGAAGATCTCTCTCCGGAGCTGCCATTGGTGCCAGAAACTTCCAGGACTACACCAGGTCTGTGCAGAGCAGGGCCAGCAGCTGCAGGCACCCCGAGCACTCCCAACACCAGGGAGCGGGGGCCTGCCTTCGTAAGAAAGCTGAAGGTGGCCTGGCCTGGCTTAGGAGGGACTGAGACTTTTACAAGGACCTTCACCTGTGTGGGGTGCTGAGCCAGAGGTGACACCTCCTCTTGGCTCGTGCACCTCCTTGACTGCGCTGCTGCTCGTGGTGGAGACGCCTGGGTGCTTGCGGGGAGCAGCTCTGCCGTGGGGCAGGTGAGTGACCCCTGTGTTTTATTCCAAAACTTCTCTCTTGTGCTTCACCTGCACAAGTTCAAGGCCAGTACCTGGTGTTTTTAGGCTGCCATCATGTAGCTCCCTGTGAGCATGTGCTGCCTCTAGAGGATCTCCCCATGTCCATGGTGTGGAACTTGCAATATCTCTTATGTTATGCTGCCTTTCTCCTACGTTTGCTGGAGGGGAGAGCTTAGCGTGGACTATGTGCTAGATTTTAGGAAAGCCTCTGTGCTCCTTGGCACCACGGGCTCAACTTAGCCTTTCATCTGTATAAGACAAATAGATTGAGTATTGTGAGTGTGCAGGATTGCATTGAGTTTTATTTTTTATTTTTTTTAAAGACGTACCTCTAGAGCTGGAGGCAGGGCCCGTGCCAGTGAGTTAATTGCATGAAGTTGTGTTGCTCCATTGTCCTGGCAGAAGCTGCCTCCTACCAGTACCTGGCAATCGCCGTCACACACTTTATTAGTGCTGTGGTGGGTAAAACTCTTGGGGTCTCTGGCAGGACTGTTTTGGGGGCTGCTTGCTCAAAGCCTGTGAGCTCAGGTTCGCCTGGACCAGGGTCCTGGCATGTGGGGGTGTCAGTGCTTGTACAACACCAAGTGTGCATACCCCCAGGGTTCACTGAAGATCCCTAAATGCTGCAAAATTATTGAAAAGCACCAATCCGTATCACACGGGGACAGTGGTGCCTCTTGTTAGTACTGAGAGGGAGCATTCTCGTTCCCCCTGTGCTCTCACATGGCCGGTGTTTCCCTCTCTGGTGAGTCAGGGAAGAAACCATGGTGGATTAATTCCCTTCTGCCCTAGGGAAGTAGTAGGGGACCTTGCAGAAGCAAATGTGGTAACCTGAGACCCGTTATACCACAGGGCAGGATTTTGCCTGAGATGGGCTCCGTCCCAGCTCTGCATGTGGTGCAGGGGGCTGGAGGGAGGTGGGCTGGCCTCTGTAATGGGGGCTGGAAGAGCCCGGCAGGCCCTGCTCCTGCAGCAGCCTGGCACTCCTGGCCCCGAGCCCTCATCCCCTCCCCTCCATGGGTGTCCCCAGCACCACCAGTCCTTGGGGTCCCTTCCCTTGGTGAGGCCGCATCACCTTGTACTGGAAGGCAGCACAGACCTGGTCTATTCCCCTCCAGAAACCCTTGCTATAGCCAGCTTTGTTCACTATTTTGGCAAATCCCTGCTAGCCCTGGCTGGATCTGTCCAAAAAGCCTGGTGGCAGCTGCGGCCTGGCATGGCGTTGCCCCAGGGTTGCTCCCCCAGGCCATGAGGAACCGGCCGGGCCTGCATGGCGCTGCCGGCCTGGCCTGGCCCTCACTGCCACCACGCTTCCCACTTCTGCTTTGAGGCCAGGCTGGTGCCACCAGCTGGGAGGAAACACAAGGGTGTCTCCAGCTCATTCCGGCTACCCCTTCCTCTCCTCGTGCCCTTCCACCTCCGGCGTGGGGCACCCGGCCTTAGCTTCTGGGGAACTTGAGCTGGAACAACGAAGTCCGTCCATTAAAGCATCATCCTTGACTCCTGCAGGCCCTCAGCCATCTCACCAGTCCTTGTCTGAGTGATTAAAGCTTGTGCCATTAGCGTGCTGCTTAATGAATATTGAAGTACTGTCTGGAAATGACAAGGCGCGTGTTTTTCTGTGACACAAACAAAACAGAAATGTTTTCCACAGAAAACAGCCCTCTAAGTGTTCGGTGTCACCTTGCTGGAGCTTTGCCGCTGCCCTAATCTTTGAACTGAACTGGGAAGTGGGAATCTTGTGGCTGGTAATAGCTAGGCCATTATTTTAAAGATACAAATGTTTAATGTACAATAACGAGTCACATAATGAATGTCCAAATGAATGATGCTTTCTTCAGTTTTACTTTCCCAGAGGCGCAGAAAGTATTGGTCACTTTGACACAGAAAGCAACTGGGCAATTTCACTGGCGTTCTTTAAAAAGAGATTTTATTTCATAGCATGATAGTCAGAAAGGCCCAGAAACAGCCTGTGCTTTCTGGTCGCTGCTCTGAACTCCATTCATCTCCGTGCCGGTGATGCTGCGTTAGATGGGACGTGTGGGATTTGGGGGTGCTCAGCCCAGAGCCTACTGAGGCAGCACTGCCCTGGGGGACCAAGGGGCAGAAAGGGATGGTGAAAAACATGTGTGAAGGGTTTCTTCTTTCCATGGTGGAAAAAAAATAATAAATTGATTAATGAAACCTGGTGTGGGTGGGCCCCATGCCTTTTACCTGGTGGGTTTTGTTGTGCTGAGGAGATGGGAAGCATCTGAGGGAGGATCCCTTGCTTCTGCTGCTCCTCTGGCTGCTGCTATTTCCTGCCCTCACAGTGCCCGGAGGTGCAGATGCTGGCAGTGAGCATGTTGCTGAGCCCCGTGCTGGGCCAGCGTGGGCTTGGCCATGAGATCCCACCGGTGGGGGTGGGAAATGAGGTGTTGGTGCCGGTGATAAACAACTGTGGGTTATTGGTAAGGAGCAATGCCTATTGGAAGTTGCTGCTTTGTGATGACTAAGTAAACGTGTCTGCGGGGTAATATTGAAGATGAATTCCCCTTCTGCTAGGAAAGAAACAGCTCTGTGCAATGAGGTGGGTGCTGGCGGGCTCTGCATGCTGGGCTGAGCTCTCTGTGTGGCCCAAATCTACCCCGCCTTCAGCATGGTAGGGTTTTGTACGGATGCTTGCAGTACCCTGTTGCTCCTTGTTTATCAGTGAGTTGAGGAGAGAAGCTCCGTGAGATGTCTCTGGAGCTTGGAAGTAAGGCCTGCATCCTTCCACCACTGAAACCTGTGGGAGAGCACCCTGTCGGTGCTGCAGGGCAGGACCAAGCCCTGCGCAGTTCGGGCCTTGTCATGCTACAGCACACAAGGAAGACTTGGTGACTTCAGCCACAGCAGGAAATTACTCGTGCATGTGTGTGCGGGGGAGGTCTGAAGTGAAATCTTGCTGTAGAAAGCAAAGTTCTACTGCTAAAAGAAAAAAAAAAAAGGAAAAAAAATCCAGGTTTTTATCTATTTTACCGAAGGCTAAAATGAATTCTTATGTATATTTTATAAAAATATTTATTTTGTTCATAGCCCAGCATTAAGTATACCTTTTTCATAATGAGCTCATGTCAGAGCTCCAGCGCGAGTTTCCCGTGACCGTAGCCTGCAGGCTATATTTTGCAAAAATGAAAAATGGAGGTGTTATTTGCCTATCGATACAGCCCCGTGCTGATCAATGCGAAGCAGCACCGCGCTTTCCCGGTGCTCGCCATGGCGGGGGGCGGCTGCCGCCCTGCCCGGGCAGCGCGGGACTTCATCTGCGGCACCGAGCTCCCAACCGCCGGCCGACAAAATGCCTCTCTGACAGCCAGCCATTAATTACCATCATCTGAGCCTAATTCATTCATCCCTTTCCCTCTCATGCAGAGGGACAGCGAGGGCTGAGGGCACTTGGGGAAACGTAGGCATGATTCCATATTCGTTATGCAGCGAGCGCTGCCTGCGACTTTGTTGGTTGCAGTGGCTTTAATTGAATTGGCTTGCCAATAAAGCTGTTGTCATTCAGTAAGTGAATTTGTTGTACTACTCGCACCACAGCTGCTGCATACAACCAGGCATTTCCTGAAGGCAAGCCAACCTTGCACTACCCTGGCTGGAGTTGTTTTGTGTTTTTTTCCTTCCCTCGAATCCATCCGTGATGCCCTTTGGGGGCTGTTTCCACCCACGCAGCTCCAGAGAGGAGCAGGGTCCCCCAGCCCAGCCCCTCGTGCAGGACGTGTGGGGTCCCAGCAGCGGTGGCCGTGGGCTGTGTGCCCCTTGGGCTATGGCACTGGCTGGTCAGCACCTGAGGTTTTCAATTACCAGGTACCGACCTCTGTTACCCTGTGCTGGTCATTGTAAGAGCATCATTGTTCCTCACAGTAAAAATAAATAGGGAAAATGACAGATTTTGATAGTCATGGGCTTAGAACCCCATTAAGAAGTCTAGCACTATTGATAAAACAAAGCAATGTTACAAGAGGCATTTATTATGGAGTACGTAGGCTGTTGGGCCAAAAATACTCCAGCTTTCCACAGTTTATAAAATATTAGGGAAGGAGGCGGGGGGGGGGGACTGCTTGATTTATGGTGTCTGTAAAGTGATATTGAGATGGAGTAAAATATCCAGAAGTCTGAGGAAAGCATTACTCCTTGCCTTTTAACAGAAGGGATGAGTGCATGTACGACAGTCTAGAAAGCAGGACAGGGGCAGCACGGTGGTGGCCAAGGACCAGTGCAAGGACTGATCACCTCATCCTTCCTGCTGGGGATATGAGATGCAAACCCAGCCCTGAGTGCCATCACTGCCCTGTCTCTCTGCTGGGGCAGAGTAAAACCACGTGTGTTGCCCTACTGAAGAAGGGGGGGGGGGGAGGAAGAGATCTGGATCCATTTCAAAAGGTTGTGGCTCGATCCCAACTCTGATGTGAATGAATTACTTTTCTTTTTCTTTGTGCTGCGCTGAGCTGGGTGAATTACCCTGAGAAACAAGTTTTCTTCAGAGATTTTTTTTTTATAACCTCATAAAACATTACCTTGAAGTCTGAGTTCATTCCATCAGATTTCTCCAGGTTTTTTATTTCTAATACATCCAAAATATGGATAGGTAGGATATGTCAAGCTCTCGTCTCAAATTGGATCACGCTCAGCTGGATGCCTAGCCTAAACTGAATGAGCTGAAGTCATGTTTTGTGTGTCAGTCTTGCTTGAGATGAATCATAAATTTGAAGAGAGAAGCTGGCAATGAGCTGGTTAAACTAGTACATGAATGCCCCTTTCTAGACATCCAATAATAAAATAAATTTCACTCTGTATAGGCTCGTGCTATTTGAGGAGAAACTCGTGAAGAGGTGCCTGATTGCGACTGATAATGGTAAAAGTTTCCTTGACTCCAGCACTGGTGGATTGAGCCTCTGATGGGAACCTGTTGCCTTCAGCACTGGGCGCCTGCATGTACAGATCTGTGGAAGTGGTTTTGGCAATGCTGCCGTGCCTATTTCCAGCCCAGGAGGAGTCACTTCTGTTTGGGAGAAAAATATACCGAGCGTGAGGCCCTGAAAATAGCTGGCTTGTCTCTTCCTTCCTTTAGGGATCAACTCTGGAAATAAAACCCTGATGGTGACTGTCCCACTGATGTCTGTAAGACTGAATTTCCTTCCCCCTCAGTGTTTGTTGGGGTGTTTCCTTGAGGTTGCTGACCTACAACAGCAGGAAATACCTTTGTGGTTAGCCCGGCTCCAGGCACTTGGGCTGATGGTGCCAGGTGATATGTCTGGAGGCATGGGGTGGTGAGGGTGTAGCACGGCTGCATCAGTGGGGCCTGGCATTTTGGGGCAGGGCCACATGAACCCTCAGCAGCCACCCCTCCTAATGGTTTTGGGGTGCTGGGTCCCAGTGTAGATGCCCCGCAAACAGGATCTGCACCATTAGCAGCCCCGACATGATCCAAAGCCAGCCAGTTGTTAGGTTTCTTCCCACTGAATTTGGGCACTAGGGAAGGTTATGTCAGAAGCACGTGGATAACTTTAAATAACCCAAGCAGGATTTGTTTGCTGCTGGGAAGCAGACCTGCAATGCCTGGAGGAGGCGGCAGTGGGGTGCCGGGTCTCAGCTTCCTCCTGCGGGGAGCGTTGGTGGCCCTGGGGCGGCGTGAAGCTCCCTGGCAGCTGATGGGACCTGCGGGTCTGTCCCACGTGGAGGAGCTTGTCCTCCTTCCTGCCGCACCAAAACTCACCCTGGGGTGTCTGTGGCACGGGACAGCCCACCAGTGTGGAGCGCTGCCTGCGGGAGCCTCAGCTCAGCAAGGCGGAGAGGATGGGGAAATCTGAATGGTGAATAACCCATGGTTTGGGCAACTTAGAGCAGATTTACCTTGAATGCTGCTCTTAGAGCAGTAATGCGAAGTAAGTGACTGTGTCAGTCAATTATAGACTTACGGTCGCTGACAACTTTTTCTCCTAGCATGCCTTCCCACCACTCCCCAAGCCTCTGCTGGAGAGGACAAGCCCGATGGCAGTAAAGACACGTGAAACTCAATAAGCAGTGGCAAGCAGCCAAGATAAAAGTTCAGGGTAACTTCATATCATCTTATACAGTACAACTGTATTTTTTTTTTTTTTTTTAAAGACCAAACATAAAGAGCTTTTGTAGGCCTTTATCCCCCACGTTATTAGAAATAAATTTTCAGTATTAAGAGCCATGTACTTCTCAATTTACAGATAATAAAATTGGCCCTTCTTTATTTAGAAGGGTAATATTTTTCTTAATTCTTCTGTGCCCTTCATGTTCGTGGTTTAAGAAAGTTGTGCAAGCATATTGACCTTCAATTAGAATGAGATTTCTGTGTGCCAAATACAAATAAGCATAATTTCTCAAGGACTGCAATGAATGACTGGGAGAGTGGGGAGCAACGACTTCCAGAAAGCAGAATCGAGTAGAAGGGATCCGGCCTCTGAAACCGTACCCTAGAAGAGCCATGAATATTGGTTTGTAGTAGGTCAATGTTTATTTTTCTTTCTCCTTGGCAAGCACTGCTCTTGCCTTTGAGCTTAGTAGGGTAGGCAGAAGAAAATAGTTTGTCTGGAGGAGGAACGTGGTGAATAAGCAGTCAGATCACAAAACCAGGTTGTAACCCTTTGAGTGGTTCTCCTTGAAGTCTGGAATTGTTTGGTGCACTTCAGCTCATTGACAATGCAAGCTTAACTTTGTCTTTCACGTGCCAAGTTTATGTCAAATTTAAAGGTAACATATGCAAAAGGAAAAAAAGAGTATTTGGTAGCCGTTGGCTGTTAGCTCTCAGAAGCCTTTTATTTCTATTTATTTATTTATTTATTTTGGTGTTGGGCTGTTGGTGGGCATTGACTGCTGGGTGCTGCATCCTGTCCTGCTGGGGCGATGCTGGGTGGCCATGTGTGGTGCAGGGCCCCATGGTCCTGCCGTGGTCTGCTAAACTCTGCATCTGCTCCACCAGGCTGGGTGCCTGGGAGCTCTGGGGTAAAAAAAACCCAATGCCATGAAGGCTTACGAGTACCTGGTCTGTAGAAATGAGCTCGTCTCTCTCCTGGCCTGTGACACAGGGCGCTGGGCTGTGCCACGCCTCGGCGTGCCGTGGAGCCTGGTGCCAAGCGGTCGCTGTGTCTCTGCTCGCGCGGGAGGGCTTGGGTGCTCTGCACTCAACGGGTTGTTAAAGGTGTAATTAACTGCGTGGGTGGCAAAACAGCCCAGGGCTCCGGTTTGCATTTTGTGCAACTGCACATACCCTTGTTGTTCAGGTAACGTGGCAAATAAAATTTGAGCAGGGCAGCGGCGAGTGTTGATGAGGAGTTTTGAAATAGCATGAGAATGGGTTTTATTACAGTATATCTCCTGCTGAAACTGCAGGGCTGGTGCAAATAATCTATTAACAGAAAGCTTTTGTGAAGCTCTATGGCTTTTTAAAGAGGTTTATGGCTGGGCTGGCAAATGCTTGCTGTGCAAAAGTCCGGAGGTATGAGTCCTCACGGGCCTCTTGGCATAAGCGCTGCCTTCAAGCGCCGTGTCGCAACGGGCACGCAGGTACCTGTGGCTGGGGCTGTGGGGCGAGGTCCTGGCCCTGTGGCAGCAGGGGACATGGCCAAGGGCTCCCCACAGCCACTACCTGCCCCAGGTTTCTCTGTGCTGCGTGCAGTTTCCACCTCTGCAGCCTGGGCTCGCTGTCCTACACCGGCAGCGGATGGGATTCTCGCTACGCCGCTGAGCCCCGGCGTTGTGCCCACACCGAGCACTCGCTGCCTCCTTTCTCAGCCAAAGGAGCTGCTGCAAGCAGGGCTTGGCACAGGTGTTGCGTGCCTGGTGCTGGAGCTCCGCGTGTGTTGCAAGGCACGTCCCTGCCATGCTCCCCAGGGGCCAGGATTAGGCCTTCCCTGAGCTCCCCTGCCCGCCTGAGCTGAGGTGCGGTCTGAGCCGCTGTGGTCCAGGCCTGTGTGCTCTGAAGGGCACAGCTGAAGGCCAGGTACTCGTGGGGAAGGAATCATCCCAGTCCAAGGCTCTGTGTTTCAACAACTGTGTCCTTACTCTTCTGCCACATCTCTGTGGGCTCGGTGACTTCAGGCCTCGCTGCAAGGCCTTGCCTGGGCTGGCTGTGCTCTCACGTCCTAGGCGAGCTTTTGGAGGAGTGCTCTGGGTTAATGTAGATTTTTCCAGTCTAGTACCTCTTGCAGAGGAGCAGCAAAAAGTGCATTTTAACTTAAACATCCTGCTGTCAGGCTCTGCTCCTCTTCCAGGGAAGAAATGGAGATGTGTAGAGCTGGTGACATGACTGATAAACCTGCACCTCCGGAGCTGAATTCAGAGTTGGTTTCACATTCTTTAAATGAATTAACTTCCACAGACACAGTTTCTGATAGGAAATACTGTAGGCTACCTTGCAGAAATTCCCCTAAATCAATTTTGCATAGTTCTGAGTCTTTGCAGAGGAAAAACTAACTTGTGAGTGGACTTTGAATTATTTCCATCATATACCAAGGAGTGAGATCCTTACAGATTAGAGGGATGAAATTAAGCAGCACGTTGCGGAAAGCTGTCCCACTGCTCTTTTCCCTGCTGCTCTCCAGGTTTTAAAGTTTTTGACAGGGAAAGGGAAAGCATCTCCAGGCTTGCTATGGGCTTCCCCTTTCCCTCTGGGCAAGCAAGGGCAGTGCAAGAGGGTCAGTCAGACAGAGGAGCAACTGCCTGTGACCTGGTGGGTGTTACCTGAAAATACTTTGTGCACCGCAGAAGACTTTGTCTGAGGTCTCCTATGGCCTTAAAGGCACTTGTCAGTTAGTACACAGCCCTGGTAAATATGGGATATATGTCAAATTCAAATATTTCTGATGGGAATCTTCACTTAGCTGTGTTCTTTGTTATGGGGAAGCCTTCTGTTACTCATCTATCATTGAGCCGATTCAAAAGGCAGACGGTTCCTTCATTGCCACTTAATTTGCTTAGTCAAGAAGGAGAAAGAATAAAATGACACTTCTGATATGTGGTCACTTAACTGGACTGGCAAAGCCCTGGTCAGTCCCACACCATGCTTGTCTTTTGGCCAGACTTCTAGCAGTAAGAGCCATTTTCTGCTCTGTGCTAATTGTGAGTGCAGACAATTCAGCCACAGAATCTGCAAAATATGGTTTTGTGTAGTTGAGGAAAAGATTTGAGAGGTGAAGGATTGACCCAAGTGCAGATGCAGAGTGTGTTTAGCAGGCAGGTGTGTTTAGTTGAGTCATGGGATGACAATAGCTCTCCACATGTTTGTATAAAGATTATGCACTAAGGTCCTGACTCCAAACCCCTAGAAGCTGATGAAAATGTTTCTGCTGGCTTTAATGGGTTTTGCCCCAGCTCTGCAAGCATGGGGAGTTCAATGAAATCAGAAGTCAGAACCCACAAAGAACATGCGAGTGAGCTGCAATTAGTCCAGACCAAAAATAAATAAATAAATAAAATAAAAAGGTGTGTGTGTGTCAAAATGCAGTGCAGGTGCTTTTCTAAAACTTTCTCTTCTGTTTATTTCAAAGCACTGTAAAATTGTGCTTTCTGTATTACCAGGATTTTCTTGGGGACGATGCTTGATCTGAACAATTCATTTCCAGGTGATCTGTTCCAATTTACTTGTGACCATTAGGAAGGGAGGATATTCAGTTTAAAGCACTCTGCCCACGTGGAATTCACAGTGACAAGAAACCTTCCTCAGCTGGAATGAGGACTGAGCACTCTGCTTTACTGCCAGCCTTTGCACGAGCTGGGTGCTGGGCTTCCCAGTTTGCTTCCTCCCTGCGGCTGGAATTATTAATAGTTACTCCGAGCTGCATGCAGTGGACAAATGGGTGGCTGTAGCAATTCTATTGAAGTTGAGGTGCTCTAGATTTACTGTGAAATAAGCAAAACCAAGCCTGTAATGACAGTCACCCACAGACCCAAAAATATTCTGCAAAATTCAGAACACACCATGATGCCTATATTGCACGCCACGAAGCTAGTGGGGAGAGGTGCAAATTGCCCCAAGGTCCTCGGTAGGTGTGAACCTCCCAGACCTGGTTTAGCCTTGAGCATGCTCACCCTGCCAGTGCTACCAGGCTGAACAAGTGGGGACAAACCCTGCCGAAAGCTCCTGCCAGCCTCCCTGCTTTGCCCAAGTGCTCGGGCGCTAGGGTTTGTCCTGTTTTTGCAAAGGGATTTGGTGATTGCAAAACATGTCACATTATTGACTGAACGTAGTTACCATCTGGTGGCTGTGTGGATGGTCTGGTGCTAATGAGTAGGTAATCTGAGGCGAGCTTCTAGGGGACAGCTGTCCTCTCGCGCTTTCTTTCTGATGGTTGTACACATCATCGTTGTGCTGGACGCTAATTGGCATCCTTATTTGTGGTGACTGGTTATGAATGGCCACAGAAGCACTTTCTGCAATAAACAGGTTGCAGTGTATGGACGGGGTAATGGAAGGAAAATGGCCTTTCCAGCAGCTGTACTGTGTTTCATGTGTAGACAGGATTTTAGGTTTCTAGCAAACTTATACAAGCCTTGAATGATCTAAAGAAGGAATCAAAGGATGTGAATTGTTGTAGATGAATTAAACCAACCTTGGCTATCCTCTTGGCTTATTTCCTAGCCCTCTTGTAAGTCAAAAGGTGCCCGCTTCAAAGCGCTTAGTCTTGTAGATGCTTGCCCAGGAAATGCAACTTAAAAAAAAAAAAAAAAGTCCAGTATGTATTCAGAGTTGTGATCAGGTGGAAGCTGTTCAGAGGCAAAACCACATGGTGGTGTTCTTGATTGTTACGGGTGTGATGGTATTTGAAATATTATTCAAAGTCATGCCAAGCCAGGTTCTGCACGTGGAGATAGGGAGCTGGTGATGCGAGTGGCAGTCCTGTCGAGGGTGGCTTTGCAGGATGGTGGACACAGAGCTGGAAATGATGCAGGATAGTTGGCCTCATCAGCAGGTTGGATATAGCCGTGACCTCTGAGAAGTAGTGTCATGGTCTTCCCTTGTGCTGAGGAAAGCAGGAGCATGGTTTGGTCACCCCTTGCTGCGGCTGCTTCAGCACACCTTCACCTGCCCACTCCATTTGCTCCTGGGAGCTGTTGTGACCCTATAGGAGCCTGGGTTTGGGGGAGAAGGTCTCTAATTTGTGTGGAGATCTTCAAGGGATGTGCTTGCTGAAAATGGCACATCTCAAGGATGAAGAAGATGAAGGTTTGCTCAGAGCAGAGCAAGTGCTCTAGCCTGGTGGAGGTGAGCTTCCCTGCACGACTTTCTAAAGAAGCCTCAATTCTAATGGTGGAGTTTGGTGTGTCTCCTTTTGTTGCACCACATCTACAAGTGTGACTGCTGTCTGAGGCCTCAAGTAGTTCATGTCTGCCTTGGACTTCCTCACTGGCAAGTCATCCACGATTGCAGGTGGTTACTTACATGTCTGTGGTTCCTCCTATCTCCCTCCTTATCTCATCCTGTCTGTGCAGACTTACGGCTCCCCTAAAATCTGAGAGGAGCACTGGTGGCTGTGGTGGTGATGTGGTGTTTGTTTTTTTTTTTTTGTCTGAGTGCGTTTATTTTTGCGTTCAGATCAACACGTATGGTGTCTGAGCTTGTTAGAGGCTACGCAGGCACCTCACTAACAGTGAACATTCTGTGCTTACTTCACATAACATTGGATTACAACTTTAGACCATTGTTATTATTGTATTTAAAGACTTGTTTGGTGGAAAGAAAAAAGATTTAAAAGCATTCTTTCAGTTGCGAGGTAGGCAGAGGGACGAGGTCCACAGGAAGGTGAACTTCATCTTTGCTGTCAAGCCATATGTTTTATTAACGGAGTGGTTTGATCCACTACGTGCTCTGCGGAGACATGGCATAAACGTGTGCATGTTGGGCACAAACGTGCACGTGGAGCAGCAGTGCTGAATCACCTGTCATCCTGTGCTGCGGAGGTGAAAGGGGAAGCTATTTACATAAATTATTGGAGAGCAGTAAATATTATTTCATGATATCACATCAAGATTAACTTAATCAAACTTGATATTAAGAGGCAGAAGGATTTGCTCTTAGTCAAAGACACAATTAAAGAAGGTGCTTGAGGGTACAGGAGAGTGCCTACTTAGGAAGATTTTTATCCCACAATGGGTTGGGAAGCTTATAACAAACATCTTAACTCCTTGTGGACTTTGCAGATATGGCCCTCCTAATGCTAGCTGCTGTTGCAGCTTCAGGAAAGATAGAACAAAAGAAATGTAGTTTTCATTCTGAGGATGGGGCTTTGGTTGAATTGATGTCTTTGCTAATATTAATGTTTGTAACTTAAACACCCCTTTCTAATTTCAAGGGTCTCTGGAATGCTTTGCAAAGATTTGATTGGCAAAGTTCATCTGAAGTAAAAGCAAAATCATTAATGTTTCATAGATGGACTGGGAATCTCTCTGGCCTCAGATGTATTGTTGGTCAAGACTGTGCCTTTTGCTGGCTGGAAGCTGTAGAGGTTTGATGTCTTTTTCAGCTTCTTTTTTGAATTCAACTTCTTCAAAAATAAAATAATGTTACTTATTACTAGAAATGGGCTCACTTAATATTTAGGCACCTGGAACTCAACGGCTTGGGTTTCCCAATGTATTATGGAAGCATGAAATACTTGTAGCTCCTACAGCAAAGTCAAAGGCCCCTTTAAGTGAGAGCTCAGTGTGAATTAGCTTGCTGAGAGAACAGATCCCTTGTTTGTATTTTCCCCTCTAGAGTTGTTTGCAAGGTAATTATTTTCATATAACTTCTCAAACATTTTTGCAGCAAAGTAAAAGCCGACCCATTTGGCTAAAGAAACGAATAGTCTCCAGATAAGTCCCCACCTGTTTCCATCCTGAAGCAGTCTGAGCTTTCCCTCACTCTTGTATTTTCAATCAAGAAACAAATTGAGTTGGGGGGGCAGGGAGCTGAAATTCAGTCTTTGACAAGTCTGAACTGCACCCTTGCTTTGTGAGAAGCATGTCCTCCTCGGTTCCCAACAACGTCAACGCTGGCTGGAGGAGCAGGGAACTTTAAAGATGTGCTCAGCGCGTCCAGGATTAAACCCATTGTTCAACTAATAACACTCAATCCCACCAGCCCATGTTTACTACAGAGTCTTTATTTTTATTTTCCATCCTGTCTTTCTAGGCAAAAGATGTAAGAGTTTGCTTTCTATAGCTCTTTCTGTGCTTGCCTTCCCGGAGTTTTTCACAACGTGCTGTGCAGGGTGGGTGTAGGATGCAGTCAGTGGGGAATGCCCCATCTCACAGGGCTACAGATGAGATTCAAAAAAATTTTTTTTTTTTTTTTTTAAGCTCAAAGCTGTAGAGAAACAGACCCAGATTGCTCTTGTTGCACAGTGTGTAACTGAGACCGTCTGCTGGACGTGGGTGGGGAGACATCAAGTCAACTGATCAGGCAGGCTGAGCATCTGCTGCCAAAGAGCTCGGACAAAATCACAGTTGCTTTCCTCTGTGGAGCTCTGACTTTTTTTTTGGGTTTTGTCCCTTCTCTCCCTTATTGCTCTCAGTCACTCACCCAAAACACCAATAATAATAAGAGACAGAGTTTGGTCCAGGATATCAGTAAAACACTTTTTTTTAAAAACAACAACAAAAACCTCTGTAGGTTAACTACTGTTATGCTCATTTGGTTCACCTGAAAGTGATGTATAGCCTCGGTTCTCTGGCAACCACTTGTCGGATGCTCAGGCATTGTCAATATATCTATTCCTTGTTTCAACATCTGAGTAATACAAGCCTCTGCCACTCGACAAGTGCTCTGTGCCCTCTCCCAATGGCACTCTATTGACCATTTCTGACAGCTCCCGCGGGATTATGTTTGCATATGCAAGTTTGAAATGCCCAGCCATTAAAAGAACAGCACTAGCACCACTTTGAAGCTAGGGCTCTTCCATCTCCAGCTGCTTTGGATACCTGATCCTTGATTTACAGTGAGGACGCCACCTTCTTTTAGGGGCCCAGTCATCATTTAAATGTAGCACATTTAAGTCTAACTTTCTGGACCTAGTTATTGTAGGATTTCCCTCTTCTCCCCCCCCTTTTTTTTAAACAGGTACTCAAATCCCTTTCCATGTCTTCAAGATGCAGACTCTTGGAGGTGCAGAGGTGTACCTTCCTGTAATGACATTCAAACTGAAATACAGCTTCAGCAGTAAGAGTAGAGGTTAAACTGAGACTCACAGCACCCCTATAGCCCTGGTATCTATCTTCAGGGGTGCAGGAACATCATCTCAGGCTGAGAGCAGAAGCGAGCTACAGAGCTCATTGTGTGCCGCTGGTAAAACACAGCATATGTGCTGTATCTTGTTTCCCCAGTCTTCATTATTTAAACTGCTCTACACTGGGGAGGAATAATCTCCTCTATGGTGAAGATAAGGGAAAATCACTCTTGCATTACTTGCTCCTGAGCTCTCCTCTTTGCCGATGCAATGTCTCCCAGGTCATGGGGCATGTAAGACTTTCCTCTGAGGACAGGCCCACAGCTTGCAGAGGGGACAGGGCTCGGACCTTTCATCTGGCAAGCTATTGAAGCCTTGATGTTACGCTAACTCCGCTTACATATTCCTAGCACATTCTTTAGTCCCATAATTTTCCGATCTGATGCTTATACTCCATATTCCCAGTACTTAATATGTAAACTGGTTGCAGAAATGAAATATTTCTGTATGTAACTTCCTCTTTCCTGCTGCTGTTGGAGGCCTTTCCTATATCAGCTACTTGAACTCTGCTGAAAACCACTCAGCCTCTGGAAGCGCCCACCTCTGCCAGGTAGCTGAAGGGAGAGGGGTGGCACTGATTTTCTTCTGGTGGGAATTGTCGCAGTCCGTGAGGTCAGACTGGGATGGATTCGTTTGTCTGGGTGTGCAGAGAGAAACTGGTGTCCCAAAAATACATACCCTGAAAGGCAGTGTTCAAGCTTCCAGACCGAAACCACCTACATTCACTGTCACAGGCTTTATTGCAAAGGCAGAGAAAACTTGTCCTGATAATGGCTGCAGTCCTGATGTGAACAGAAATAGGTACTAAACCCCTCTTCTCCCTCCCACGTCTTCCTGGCTAAGGCTGACTTTTTTGTCCTTTCCAGAATTTGGTTGCACTAGTTTTGTTCAGCCAACTGCTGCTTTTGAGGTGTGAGGAACGTTATTTGGGATCCATCTATGTTGCTCCTCTGGTCCTGCTGCAAGAAGATGTGTTGGGAATGAGAAGTCAGTGAGGAGGGTTGGAGATGGTTGCTGGTCTTGCTTATGCTTAGGGCTGGCCTTGTTTTTGCTGCTGGCTAATTACCTGGTAAATCTAAAGTGATAATCCTGCTTAAATCATTTTCCCTTGTTATCATCAGTAGCCTTAGCCATGTTAATGTCTATTTGCCTGTGTGCTATTAGCCACGTTAATACCTGATTTGTCATGGAAGAAAGGAAAGGTGGTTAATTGTTTTCTTTGGATCTTATTGCTGTTGGGCTCAGGAACAGCTGAGTAGTTATTTAAAGAGAAGACTTCTGGTGAGGTACAGGTGAAACCTTAAGACTTTAATTGCTCCCGTGTGAAGTCTGTCCAGGTTGAATAACAGTGCTCATCCTGTGCACTGAAGAGCAGAAACCTTCTGAGCTGGGGAGAGCAGTGCCTGCTTGGGAGGTGGTAGGGGAGGAGAAGGCAGAAGAAGCAGCCAGAGAAATGAGATATCATGGGCATTGCTGGTGCATTATTCCTTAATGTTCCTGCTTTGGGATCACCAGCTGATTAGTATTTTGCAGGTACCTCAGTCAAGAAGATACCTGTGGGCATACCAACTTCCTAGTGTAAAAACAGACAAAATTAACCACCACCAACAGACTGAAGTATTGCAAACTGAAGCCCTTTCCATGTGCTTGGGAGCACATCACTTGAATCAGGTTTACCTGCGGGTGAGGCACTTGTTGAAGACTTGGCCTTAATTCCTGGGATTAGTCCAGGTTTGTGATGGCCATGGCAGCTTTAATGCAGGTCCAAACCCAGAGATACAGCTTACTCCACAAGTGGATTGTATAGATAAACTCATTAATGTTTCTGAAATACTTAGCCACTTAAGCATATCAATAACTTTAGAGTGTTATTACTGCGTGGACTTTGATTAAATCTCTTCATGTCAGATCTCATCTTAAACATTTACATCAAAAGCTTGTGCTTTTAAGGAGTTTTTTGTTTTTGTTTGTTCAATGTTGATTTCCATTCAGAGTTTTCAAAATCTGAGCCAGACCTCTAGCTGCTTGGAAATGCTCAAAGCTTTTCCAGACTAGTCAATAGTATTGTGGTGGAAAAAAAAAAAAATCCTTATGAACTTGAACTGTATAGAGTTTTGGCAAGTCTTAATTTTGCCTTTGGAAGTCCTGCAGGTCTCTGCAAATGCAAACCTCCAGCATCCTCCCTAAAGTGATGTGGGAATCATATGGTATTATTATTATTATTTTTTTTTCTGGTAAGAACAGGGCAAACAAATGAAAATGTCTCTGTTGCTTTTGCTATGACTAGGCTGAAACTGGGAAGTGCTTGCTTGATGTTAAGGCCAGATGAACGTTAAGAATTTGATGTAATCCTAGACCTCAGGCATGAAACTCAGCTTGACCTTTCCTGTTGGGTGCTTTTATGCAATCCTACTGGACATTTAGCAACAAGAAAGGAAACGGAGGAAGGATATCGGTTCAACCATATGTCAATGCTGGGACACAAAGTGACAGGGAGAGGAAGGACTGAGACGTGCACAAAGTCACCAGTTAAAATAAAACCTTTATAGAGGGGAATTGGGTGGCTCAGGGGACTGACATGTTTGCTGGAGGTCACTAGTTCAAACCCAGTTTATGGAAGTAGTGACCAAAAAATTACTGTGGTGTGATGGCTGATCTGCTTCCTAGGCTCAATGAGCTTTGCTCTCCTGTGGTCCTCCCTGACCTGATCACTGGCCATAAAAGCATTTGCCACAACTGGCCCCCACTGGCAGGTTAACAGAGGCATAATGACTCTACTGGGGGCCGAGACGTGTCTTGTCCCTTAAAGCCAGCTGCTCAGCCAAAGTCAGGAGCCTGTGGCAGAGCAGTGTGGGAACGTTTGCAGTGACACAGGGCTGCTTTGCTGTGGCAAGGAAAATACCAACTTGTGACTGTTTTAAATAACAGCAAAAAGCTTTCTTGCCTTCTCCCTAGAAGAGAATTGGGGCTTTTAAGCCCTTAGGTTCCCCCCTCCACCCCCAGATTTTAAAATGTGTCTTGAAAGACAAACTTTCCACAAGCTTTTCTCTTCTAAGCAGCCAAGAAAAGCACTCCCGCTCAATACTGTCACTGCCAGGGGTAAGGCTACCTCCCCAAGCATGCATTTAGAAAATGGGAAGGAGGTACCTGAAGCAAAATAGCATATTTTTATAAGCTCCTGAGCACCCTCGCTGGCTAGCGAAGGCGTTCAGTGTATGCCAGTGTCAAATAGCAACCCACTTGAACTATTTTGGCAAAAACTCGCATTAGTGAGATTACAGCTTTCCGTAGGTTTTGTGCGAGTGTGGGCTGAGAAGCAGCAATGGGCTGGTGAGAAGCCCTCTTCTTGTCTGGGCAGCATGCGTATGCTGCCACGTATGGGTTTGATTAAGGGAGCAATTTGTCTGGTGAGGACTCCAGGACTGGTAATTATGCTGCATGAGATAATAACTATGTAGGCTGGAATTTGGGTTTATATAAGATCTAGACAATACATATCACAGATAACAGACCAAAAACAGTGCTGAGATGAAGATGTTGTCCCTGCTGAAGTTAGAGGCAGTTCTTTCCCTTATCTCACCAAGAGCTGGACTGGTCTCCAGTCAGATTTTCTCAGCAAAAGCAAGGCACAAAGCTAACTTCAGTGTGAACACTTTAATAAATAGCTGCTGTCTGGCCCCAGTATCATGCAGCACATCTGAAAGATTCTGTGAGTCAGGGCTGGTGCAGTGGAAAGCCTGGGACATGACTCACATAGTCTGCCAAAGGAGAAGATGCTGGGAGAGGTGGAAGTTGTGATTAGAACAGAAATTCTCGCTGCGTTTTTTTTATTTATTTATTCTCTTCCCCAGAAATCTAGAGCCTGGGATATTCTGGGTTCTTTTACTTTAGACTTTAACTTTAGAGACATTTCTTCAGTTTCATGACTCTGGCATTGGGCTTAAGCTAGCAAAATGCAACAACAGCATGACATTAATTTTCTTTCAGCAGCATAGAAGCATGTCTGAAAATAGATGTCAATTTAAAAATATTATTTCAGGGCTTGCTGTGCCAAATCAGACCTTTGGCCATTTATAGTATCTGTCTTTCTGGCAGAGACTAGCTTCTGATGCTCCATATCAAGATCTGGTATTCAGTCAAGTAGGGCATAAGGAAATCTATTGTTCAAATGCAGGCAGAGAGACCAAAAAAAAAATAATTCTCTCCAAACATCATACCCCTGTCCTCCAAGAAAACACAGCAAATACAAATCTCAGAGCTGGTCTTGCAAGGCTTTGCCAGTAAGTAGTTACTGCCAATTTAAAGGGAACTGCTTTTATCAAATGAAGCTAGCACAGATGTGCAAAAACTCGTAAGTTTATATCGGGAAATTTGTAAACCAGAAGCAGTTTGATTTTCACGGAAAACGGTAAGCTTTCAGTCACTTGTATCAGAGCTTTATTATAACGCTTGCAGCGGGTGGTTTGCAGGGAGGCAGGATGCAGAGGAAGATCCTGCAGTGCTGTTTTCTCTTCAGAAGTCCCAGGAGTTGCAGCACCACTTGGAATTTATCTCATCTTCACCTGTAGGGCTGATCGGTTAATCTCATCTCTTTTGATTAATTTTTAAGCACATCTACAGATCTACTCCCAAAAATCACACCCACACACAATGCTGTTCCTCTACATTGCAAACAGGGGCAAAAACATGGGCAAAATCAAATAAATCACAGGTTAGAGGCAAACTCCATCTTCTGTACCTTCTTGCCAAAATGGATAGATCCCAAAACTCAGGACAGAAGCACCCTGGAAAACTGGTTTTGGGGTGCATTGTGATGTGTCCAGTGCATCTAAGCTCTTACTATAAAGAGGATTTACTTGTGGTGGTCCCTTCTTATTGACTGGGTTATTCCTTTCTCCAATATATTTAGCATTTGGGAAGATGTCCTCAAATATTTTCCATTTTGAAAAGTGCTTTCCTTTTCAAAGTTTTTAGTTTTGTGTGACACGTATTTCATGTTGCTGGTGAACTGGAAGATAACCAGAAGTGAGACCTCTGAACAGAAAAGTGCAATGTGATAAAGCAATTCGAAAGCATTAGTTTTTTTGTAGGTGATGGTAACAAGTCATCACTAAGAGAAAGGAAACTGAGGAACAGGAAAGTGCACTGAGGAGTCCAAGGTTTTGATTTGATGCCAAACGAGAGACTGAGCTTTCTCAGTAACTGGTCCCAGCCTGGGAACCAACTCCAATAGGAACTAAATGTCAAGAGCAGCCTTTCCAGCTTTTGCAAGAGAAAACTGCTTTTCTTTGAAATTAAATCAGGGTCCCTGGCAGATGTGTGCGTTTATGTGCATTAAGCTCCTAAGCATAGCATCCTAATTTCAAGGGGGATGAGAGGACTCTTACAAAACAGGTACTGAGTGGGCTGCCCTGCGGGAAGCTCCTGGTGGCTGCGGTTGGTCTGGGAGGGCCTGAGCAGAACAGGGCAGGACCTAGCAGTTCCTTTTTCTGACCGCCTCACCACAACTGAGACAAAGCAGACGCTCTCCCTTCCCAAATTTTCTCTTTCTAAATTCAGGTTGGGGTCATGTGGGGAAAAAAAAAATATTTTTTTTGAAACCACCAGCAGAAGTATGAAGTATCATGCAAATGGTGGAGGGGTTTTGCCGATTTGCTCAGAGTTGCTTGTTTGCTCGAAAAAACCCAAGCTAGATTCTGCAGGCAACCAGATGGGGTCTTAGACTGGGTGTGAGGAGCTTGTTTGTGGTTGAAAGCAATATGAGGAGGGGGCTTCTCAGTGTTTGTCATGATGTTTCATTCTGAATCAAATTGTTGAAGTAGTGAAGCTCTGGGCTGGAAAAAAAATGCGGGGTTTGTGTGCTTTTCCCTCCATGAAACTCACTCAGACTTTCCAGTTGCATCAGTGGTTTTAAGGAAAAAACCTTCTCTGATGTTACTCCTGTGATTTGTACAGGGGTGGCTTCACTCAATGGTCAGCTAATGGTCAGGGGTACTTTGCTTGTTGCATCCCCTGCTGTTCCTCGTGCAGGGCAGGGAAAAAAGGGGACAACCTGGGCTTGCTCAGTGGTGGTGAGTTTTCTTTGCTGGGAGCTTGAACCTCATGCATGTGCCTGTGCAGGTCTTGTTTTGGGGCAGGTTGGGATGAAGATGAGTGCTGATGTAACATGGACCTAACTGGGGAGAAAAATGAGATTGTGGATGCACAGGTCACGCTGGCTCCTTCAGTGGTGCCTCAATATCCAGAAGAGCAAAATTCTTCCTACAAACTTTGCTGAGAGGTGGCAGGCACTGGCCTCATGCTGGCAAGGCAAACCAACGACCAGGGGTACAGTGGAAACCAGAGAGCTGCCATTACAGAGGCTCATGGCTGCTAGCTATTTTAATAAGCTGTTTAAGCTGAAACCGATTATTTTTCTCTGCCTCAAACAGTTCCTTTAGTCAGCGCATAAATAACCAGTGGCCCTCCAGAACCTGGAGCTGCCCCGTGCTGCTGGGCGATCCCTGGAGCGTTGCACTGGTGGCTGGCGGCCCTCGGTCTCCTCAGGTGGCTCCCTGCCGCCATGCTGGGGATGTCCTGCTCCTGGCCCGGCGGCCGCTCAGCAGGCGAGCAGAAGCTGCTTGCGAAATTCGGCGATTCCTCTGAGAGCTGTTTTCCAACCTGCAGCCCGAAGGCTGCTGCAGTTGTCACTGCTGTTGTGACAGCCTCAGGTGTGTGATCCAGGCGTTTAAGCAGGTGAGGGAACGGGCGATGTTGGGGAAGGTGTGACGTGGTGTGGTGGCTTTACCACAGCATGAGCGTTTTTTTGGAGGGAGGAGAAGGGCCCCTGTGCATGAAGGCCAACATTTAACTTGTCTTTAGGGGGGAAAAAACCAACAAATGCTACTCTGCCATGCTGGATAAGGCAAAAAGCCCTTTCACCACAAGCTGTGACTTGCAACTCCTGTGGGAATGGCGGGAAGGTGCATGAGGTGGGAAAGAGCCTTTCCCTGCTGGGGCCTCCCTCTTCCCACACAAGTTGGCCCAAACTTGAGCCCTGAAAAGCTGTTCCATGTGTGGGGACAGGCACATTTGTGGCTGTCCTGAGAGCCCCTCTCCTCAGCTCCTGGGACATGTCTACTTGTACGTGTGGCCCTCACTTGAGGCCGCCATCTTGTCCTCGCCTGAGGCAGCCATTTTGTGTTGGGTCAGGGGAGGCCAGTGGGGAGGGGAGGCATGGCCACAGAAAGCGCGCTGGGGTGCGAGCTGTAGGAGATGGAAAGCAAATCTCCTGCTCCTCTGAAGCCCCAGCTTCCTCATGAACCTGGTGTTTTCCTTTGTGGTCCTAAAAGCTTCACTTGGAGATGCAAATGTGCAGCAGGTTGGTGGCCACCAGCCCAGACCCCCACTTCCCTTACTCTCCTCCAGCTCCCCCATAACATCTTTGGGTGCTATTCGCACCAAAGCTGAGGGGAGCCTCGGGTGAGAGGCGAAAACTGTGTCTGGGCAGTGTGTGCATCGTAACAGGTAGCACTTGGCTCCTTTAGTGCCTGACCCGCAGCCTCCAGGGCTCCTATCTGAGGCTGAAGCAGCAGCCTGTCAGCACCAGCCTGGCTCTGCGTCCTGCTCATGCTTGCAGCCTTGCACAGGTGCAGGAAGGTGCTTGTTTGCTCCTTTTCTCTACATTGTTATTTATTGTTATTATTATTATTATTATTTGGGGTCTGTCTTGAGGCCAGAAAAGCAATTTTTGGGGTGCCGCTTGATAGCTGCTGTGATTTGTCTCTAAATTGGTCACCCTCCCAGTGTTTTTTTTTCCTTGTTTCCCTCTCTCAATCCCACTGCTGCATTCAAAATAAACTTTTTTTCAAAATAATAGATCACCCCGTATGTGGTGCCAGAGAATTTGAGTTTAACAACACCTTGGTGATGGGGAGGGGGGAAAAAATACTCTGTGAAGACGTATGCTGGAGAAGGGCTGATTCTCAGCTCACCAGCTCTTGTCTGGTGGAGGATGAGGAAGGAGGGGAAACAAGAGTGGACTGGTAAATAATAAATATTAATATCATATTTTTTATATAATATATGTTTTAAAGTCTATAAAATCCTATCCTCTGACAAAAGGCTCTGCAGGCTGCCCCAGCCCAGCATGCTCAATGACCTTTGAGAAGCGCTCTTCTCAAAACAGCCCACGGGCTTGGCTCCCTGGTTTCGAGCAGTTTCACTTCTACCTTGTGCTCTCGTTTCCCCTGCCCGGTGCTTTTCCAGGCCTTGTGCAGGAGCTGCTCCTCTCTGTATTTGTGGTGCGGCTCTAACAAGAGCCCAATCAATAACTGCCGAGAGGTGCCCGAGATGTTACAAAGGAGCTCACCCTTAGCAAGTCACATCCTGACGAAGTGTGGAATGAACGGACAAAGGGATTAAAGTATTTGTGGCAAAATATTAGCGAAATGCACGCAGAATTAGTTCATGTGGTGTTAAATATTTTACTTTTTGCAAGTCTGTATTTAAAAAAAAATCTTTCATCTTTGTTTTGTTTAGGGTATTACAATAAGCCTGGGATTTTTCACAGTTACACATGTATATTTTCACAGCTGTTTTAATCAGAAAAAATTAATGTGCTTTTGATGGCTTGGAAATATACTGTTGGCAAAGCTTTATAAAATGGTGTTATTATGTAGCAAAATGGAAATCCAAAACATTGTATGCTTTGCGTCCTATTTGAAATTCACTGTTTTTCGCAATTCTTGTGCAAATTAATTTAGAAACTCTTAGTGTCTTCACTGAAACCGGCTTTCCTATTAATTCAGCACAGGGTTTTATAAGGCTCCGTGAGTGAAGAGGGAAATATTTATCATTGTGGGGAGAAGAAACAGGAATTACTATTTTGCCTTTAACAACATTTGCATAAGGATAAGATAAAATAGATGTCTGACCAAAAAAAAAAAAAGCTTTCTACTTTCTGCTTTTAATCACTGTACTTCTTATTGTCTGTAACACATGATTGTTAGACTCTGTATTTTTCGTCCTGTTAAACAATATCTTTTGGTATCTGTACTACAACACAGAGTACAGTACGTTTGGTTTATTGCATGGAGATGCGCTGTTGAGATGCTGGGATTAAAACAAAAAGCCCACGCTGGCAGGGTGTGAAAGACCAAAAACTCTGGGCAGCTCGTAAAGATGGAAGCCATCACCAAAACAAAAATATATGAAAACATGGGAAGGTAACACTATAGCAGCAAGGGAGAAACAAAAGAGATTAGTTAAAGTCTTGGCTTGCCACTGTTTGCCTTGCAAAGACGGAGGCTGATTTAAAGAGGAGGGGGGGGGGAAAAATCTGTGGATTAATGTGAACTTTAATACTGAAGCAGTGTGTGTTTACTGCTGGTGACCACAAGACATAAATCTTGTGAGCACAATGTACAATGCGAGGCAGCCCCCAGGTTTTTTTTTTTCAGCCTCAATTTGTGTGCAAGTGTGTGTTAAGTGCCGTTGAAAAATAGTGACCTTTAATAAAGGATCGTATCCTGAGACTATTTTCCCAGACACACAGTGACCTTTCAAACCAGACTGGGGTGAGGGGGTGTGGGCTTTGGACTTTGAACCGGCCAGTTCCCGCTGCGTGCCTCTGTTTGCCAGGCTACTTTTTATTGTGTCGCCGGGGAGCGTTCGGTATGCAAAGCAGGCTGAGCTGCCAGCCTCAACCTTTGCAAATCAATTTGTCTGTGCAGCCGAGCCCGCTGGAGTGAAAGATGCTGCGGCAGGACAGACTGCACCTCTTTGTGCCACCGGCGCTTGTGGCACTGCCGGCGCTCACGGCGCTGCCGAAAACGGGCTTTGGTTTTATTTATTTTAATATTTTTTTTTCTGCCTTTAACCCCTGCAGGCCAGCGGGATGACCATGGGAAAGGGGAGCGCGTGTGCGTGCTTGCTGGGCCATGGGGGGGTCCCCTTGCCCTGCGGGGGCTCAGAGCAGCAGCTCTCTGGTGAGGAGGTGGCACTTTCCTGCTGGTGCGAGGACAAGGGAGAAAACCCAAGGTGCCACAGCGTTGTTTACATACATGTAAACGTTTGCAAAGGGTTAATGTTATTGATTTCCCCAGGCTGTCCAGGCAGCCGGGACTCCACATTAATCAGCATCTAAAAATGCCAGAAAAGACAGAGAAATGCAATTACCTCAGGTCCTCTAAATTTCAACTTCTCCAGGTGGCCCCTCCCTAAGATATGGAAATCCTTGCATTTTTTCATAAAAGGGGGGCTGGATCAATTCCTCTGTGAGCAATTAATCACTTTTATATTCCCCAAAAGACGGGGAGCAGATCTGGCCCTGGCAAAGCACTGCTGACGGTGACAGTCCCCCGTCCCCCAACAAGTGCACCAGGATGTCACCGGCCCTGTCCTCATTCAGTGTCCCCGTTGAGTGGACCTGCAAAATCACTTGGGCTCCTTTTGCATTCTTTTGCTTTCACTTCCTCCGTGCACCTGCCTGTACAGGAGCTCTTACCCCATGGGGGGGGACGGGGCAGCTCATTTCTTGCCCTGCTGGGAGTGGGGAGCAGCGGCGCTGGCTTCACGTGCAGCTCTCGCTGGATCGCTGCTGTGCTGCAAATGCACGTCCTGGCTTACCCTGCCGCGGCTTGTCCCCTGGCTCCAGGTTTAAGACAACTCACCACAAGCATTGTAACAAAGAGGTACTTTTAATAAGAAGAGGCATAGGAGGACATATCTGCGGACCCAACAGCCCGGTGTTGGGTCTGTGGGGTGCAAATTGGATCTGGAAACCACCAGAGAAGGATGGTGCTGCTGTATTCTTTCCACCTCCTGCGACCCCTTTCCTTTGGGAAGGAGAAGGGAAGGGGAGAGGAGCAGCGCGGCTGCAGGAGCATGGATTACTTAAACTTTAAAGAGTTTGTTTTAGACCATAAAAATGAAAAAGGGGAAAAGAATTTACTTTAGTCGAGATAGGAAGTAATTATGGTCTGGGCAGAGATTTCAGCAGAGGCAGGGTCAAGGTAAGGATGGGCTCTGTCAGTGATCTGGAGGTGGTGACAGGCAGATTTATGGACATGGGAGGCAGGAGAGGGAAAGCAAGCTGGAGTGTCAAGGATGGCTCCGGGATTTCTGGCCTTGGGAGAAGGTGAGAGTCAAGGAGAACGCTCACAGAGCCAAAGGCACGGGGCATTTCGTGTTTATTTTCGGTAATTGTAAATAATAGTGTTTAAGTGGGGGTGGGGTGGGAAGGCTGCTTGCTGCAGGACCGAAGTAGCAGTTTACGGATGGCAACACAGAGCATAAGGGCTCGTGGAGAACCACACGGGGGTTCAGGCATCTCATACAGAGAATTACCGAGATGCACAGGATTCGAGTACTTCACCTGGGTCAGACTTGCTATTACGGTTTTAGGAGGTGAGCTGGACATGGGAGGCCAGTTCACCACCAGCATGGCTTGTGTGTTTTTTCTGCAATGTGAATATTTGGTGGCTGTTGCCTGTGGGCGTTAATAATGCAGCGCTGCCGCAGCCACAGGGCTTCACCATCGAGCTGACTGGCAGGGGGACACAAAGGGGGACCCTGGCGCTGGTGACCTTTACCCGAGGAGGCCTTGGAGGAGGAGACACTGGATTTCCACTGTAGCATGACTGAGAGCAGCTGGCCCGCGGTCCTTTCCCTGTGTCAGGCCGTGGAGCAGGCAGGTATCAGCTGCAGGGGGAAAGCTCGCTCGCATCCTGCTGCTCTGGTGCTCCTCCTGCGAGCCGCGAGTCTGCAGGTGAGCGTGGCACAGTAAAAGTTCTTCCCATGGTAAGCACCATGGTTTTGGCAGGACGTGCAGCTGCCACGCAGCGCGTTGCACACAGTCACTCCGCATTTGGGCCGGACGAAGCCGAGGGCTGGCAGGGAATCGCTCCGGTGGCCTCACCGTCTCCACCACCAGGTCCTCACTTAGTGGCACGCTGTCAGCACCTGCTCAGTGCAGGACCCAGGGCTGGCTGTTCATCTCTCCGTGCTGAGCAGCTCCCTTCGGCTGGCTGCAGCAGCCCAGGGTGCTGTGTGAGGACGGAGAGCCCCGGGGCAGCCTTCTCCCTCAGCCTGAGCCTGTCGGAGCTGGGCAGGGCAGGCGCAGCCCATCGGCTGGGGACTGCGAGCTGTGGCTGGTGCACCGCTGGGCCACTCTTGTTCCGCCTTTATTCCTCTCTGTATTGGGAGTCTTCAGGGTGGCACCGGGTTTTTGAACGCTTACTCCAAGACCTTATTCATACAGAGAATTCATACTTTATTCATACCGAGTTTATTCATAGCATTCTGTCTTGTTAGCCCTCTGATTCAAGGCATACACAAGGCTATGAAAGGGGGGTTAGCAAGTGGATGTGTGCTCTGAATGCTAATAGCATCTGCTTTATTTTTATGTCCTTTTCCTGCGAGTATATGGTGGATCAGTGTGCCCAGGTCTCGTGCAGGAGTGGGTCGTGGATGAATGGTAGCTTTGATTCAAGGAAGCAACCAGAAAGGCTGGTTGTGGGCAGAGAGTGCCTTGCTGGACTTGGGATAGATTCCCCCCCTCCCGTAGGGAAAAATGCTTGCAAAAGTGAGGGAAGAAATACTTCAGTTACAAATTTTACATGGGAATTGTTGACTTTTGGGGGGCTAAAATAAAATCCAACAGTGAAGTCTGATTGATTTTTTTTTTTTTTTTTGATGACACCAACCTTCCCTCTTCTCTCTCCTGTGATTCACCAGGGCTCTGGTTTTACTGAGCCTCTGCGTGCGTAGCAGGAGTTGCTCATGGCAGGCCATGATGAGATGAAGGGAAGCTGGCACCAGTCAGAAAATTCAGTTGTGAAGAGGAAAATGCAGGGGCTGAGTCACCTGAAGGACAGATCAAGTGAAACCCCACGGATGATCCAACTCTCCAGTTGGTATGGTTTAGGTTGTGGCAGGGTCTCTTCTGCTTTTACGTGCTTGTGTCTTTGTCAGTGAAAACCAAGGCCTTCCAGGGAAAACAACGCCTTGGTGCTTCGAAAAGGAAGAACCTTCAAAAAAAAAAAGTCTATCCAGTACAAAAAACAACTAGGAGATGAACCAAAGCCTGCTGGTGGAAAAATGTGGGTGGTTTTGATGGGGAATCTTGGCCATCTGTATGTGCTCCTTCATGTAACGTTGCGTGACCGAGTGATGCCTGGATGGAGTATGAGCTGCTGGCTTTGACTGAGAAACCCGAGTGCCCTTTGCAGGGACAGCAAACCTCTTTTCTCCCTAAGAGATGAGCGGTTTGGGTGGGACCGACCTGTGCCTGCTAGGTTATGTTAAGAGACGTGGCTTCAGAAATTATATTTTTACAAGCTTTCTTTGATTTCCTGATCCAGCCACTTTTTTACTTTCTAAAACTGGCGGCGCTGCTTGAGCTGTACGTCCAAGTACATCAGCAAATCCCCCAAGTCCCTCCTGCAGCAGCATATGCACAAACACTTTAATTCTTGTTTAAAACTAAGCCTTTGTGCATACCTGAGGCTTTACGCAGCCATTAAAGAGCAGCATCTGTCACCTCACAGCAATGCCTGGCAGTGCCCTGGATCAAGGGGAAATGGGTGGATTGGTGCCATGAAAGGGAACAGTTACAGCCCATCAGTGTGGCTGGGAAGCTGCTGGTCCCAGGCTTCCTGCATCTGTTGCGTTGCAGACTCGGAGCCAGGCTGATTTGGGGTAATCTCGCTTCTTTCCAGCTGTAGTAATTGGAGCGGTACTTGGGTGAGTGGACCGGGCACAGGGAGTGCACTAAGGGAGGGCTGGTGCAAAGAGATGAGGAGCGTACTTGCTACTGGAAAAATAAGCGATTTCTGTCATTTTCATCTGAAAGCTTGCTCAAGGGCATCTCGTTCCTGTGAATATTTGGGTTTCCTGGTTAATGCCAGCAGTACTGCTCAGTGCCTTGAGTGCACTGCCTCGCTCTCGGGAGCCACTTTTTTATTTTTATTATTTATTTAAAGATTTTACAAACAGTCTCTCCTCGTATCATTGTTTTCTTTTAATCTATTCCCCCAGACATCTTACTTTTTCTGCATCCTTTGGCCCGTCTTGAACGTGCTTCTTGGCACACTTACATATCTGGAAAGCCTCCTATATATATATTTTAAAAAATATACGTGGATATCAATTTACTTGAAGTTAAACGTGAGCTACCCAGCGAGGGTCTTTCCTGAGTCTGCTTTTCTTTCCTGCTTGATCGAGTCCTCTCTTGGTTGGTGGGGAAACTGAGCGGATACCTAAATCATTGGAACTAAACTTCTAGGATATTTTTGAGCACTTATTTTAAGAGGGTTTTTGCTTCCGGGCGTGTTTGGAAGAGCCTGATTGCAGCGCTGTGTTGGCTGAGCATGAACTGCCGGGAGCAGGAGCTTCCTTCATCCCTGTAGCATCAGTCGTGGGCGCCAACCCCTCTGGTTCAGACCTGGTGCCACCAGGCTGGCGGTGGGCTCTGCGCCCTGCCGAGAGCTTCTCACGCTTTCTGCTGGGGTGCTGTGGGCCTGTGTGGCTGGCAGCCTCGCTAGGGCGATGGCTGCTGCCGTTTTGAAGAGCGCAGGGTGAGAAACAGCGGCATTTTCACTCGTAAACTTCCCCTGGCCACACTTGGCCGCCTCTGCAGGTGTGTCCTCCAGCTGCGAGATGGACGTGGAGGTTACTGGTGCTGAAAGGGGCCTGTGCTGCTGAGGCGAGGCGGGCGGTGGGGCAGAGTCGAGGCACTGAGCCGTCTCCCCGGGGTCGAGCTGCTCCTGGTGGCAGCAGACCCCTCCTCGTGCCCGCTGTCCCCTGCCCGCTCGCTCAGCAATCCCGCTGGCTGCCTGGAGGAGCTAAGCCCTGCCGAGCAGTGGGGCCGTGGGGGAGTGGAGCTGTGCCTCCCCACCGCTCACACACACCTCTCTGCGGGCTCTGCTGCTTGCCCCAGCTCCTTAAAACTCTCCGGTGCAATGGGAGGAGGTCGTGCCTTCCCCATTCGGCGTAGGGTTTGAGGGCTTCTGGTTTAAGGGCCTGGAATTGCAGTGGAGGCAGTCGCCACCACCCAGCCCGAAGGCAGGAGGGAAGGGCTCGCTGGCTGGGCAGACACTGAGCAGAGGTGTGTGTCTCCAGCCCGGACATCTGGGTTAATCAATTAACGGCATGTTACACGGAACTCGGCTGGTTTGCCCTTTTTTTTAAAAAAAAGAAGAAGGAAAAGTAAGAGTTGTACAAATGCCCCCTTTCTTTCTCGCTCGGTCCTTGGGGAATACAAGGAGTTAATGCTGGTATTTATAGAAACAAGCTGCACTAATAACCACCATGCAGCTGAGAGAGCACTGGCGAGGTTATCAGCAAACAGGGCAACAAAAAATGGGGTTTTGAAGAATTAAAGGGCTCTCGTACCCCTCCCCTCTTGCCCTGAAGTGTGGGACCAGCGCTGTTGCTGGTACAGAAATAAAAGGTATCACAGGAGAGTCATTGTGTTACCAGGAAAAAAAAACTATCTGTCTGTCTCTCTCTCTCTCTCTCTTTTTTTTTTCTTTCTCAAACTTCCTGGTTGGTCAGGCCGGGGCTGACAAAGGGGAACCAGTCGTGTCCAGACACATTGCAGACTTCTGGCAAAATAGCCCAAGCTCACGAAAATTTACACATTTCCTGGCACCTGGCCAAGCCTGCTTGTAGGACTTGGCATGGATTTTCCTTCAGTTAGAAAAATCGCCTTTTTTTTTTTTCTTCTTCTTCTTTCCCCCCCCTCCCACCCCCTTCTTCTCAGCAGGCCGGGGGATGGAAAGCTCCTGTGTGCTGGGTCAGAGCTGCGGAAAGCAGGACAAGTTTTTGGGTACAGAGAGCAAGTGCTGCAGCTGCATGCCTTTGGTTTGGGGTCACCCCCAGCCTCCATCCTGGCTGCGGCTGCCCAACGCGTGTGGATGGCCCGCTGGGGCAGGAGGGACTGGTTTTATTTGGGGAAGGCTGGGGGGAGGTTATCTCCAGCGGGAAATAAGAGTTTAGAGGAGGCTGGGGTCACGTCTTGTGGTCTGTGATGGATCTCGCTCTGGAAGCTCTTGCCTGGCTCGGGGTTTTTGGGGCTCCGAGGCCTCCTCTGTGCCTGGCAGGGGCAGGAGTGAAACCAGCCCCCTGCCAGTCAACAACCCTGTGTCATTTCCTTCCCTCTGTGAGCCTCACTCTTTCCACAGAGCAGACTTTCAAATTAACATTTTCAGTTCATTAAAGATATTTTTGCAAGCATTTTAGTTCTGTAAAAAAACCTGGGAGCTCATCTGGAGCTGGCCTGGCCCGCTGAAAACAAGCATTTATTAAAAGCCCTCCGCTCTGGGCGGGCTGGGACGGGGCAGCTGCCCCCTGCCCAGCCTGGGGCCGTGCCTGGCTTCCCCACGCTGCTCCCCCACTGATGTTAGAAAACACCTAGGGGAGGGAGAGTGCAGTTTTACTACTCCTATCCGTTTTTGACCGCTCTCCTGGGTGCGAGGCACCCTCCCACAAACGCGCCTCTTTGTCTCGGTGTTGCTCATATCCATTGCAAACTCCCCCGGGGTATGTGCTCGTCTCAGGCGCTGGGGAGCTGTGGCTGTGGATCCTCCTGCATTAGGCTGGGAATATAATACCAGCCCCTCCCTTGACACACGCACACTTCGTGGCATGGAGCTTTAGAATAACAGGCGAGAGGCTGTGCTCAGCCCAAGGCAGGGAGGGGAAGAGCTGCCTGTGCCTGGAAATGCTCAGCCCTGCGCGGGATTTGGGTGGCTGCAGGCTGGTGATCCGAAGTGAGCGGAGCAGGAAGGAGAGCCATGAACTCCGGGGAAAGAATTCAAAGCACAGAGGTGATCCCGGCCCTTGGCCTTGCTGTACCTGGATGTCCAGGGATCCCAAAGGACCTTGCTCGGCCTAGGAGCGGTGCAGTGGGTGTCCAGCAGCGAGTGAGAGCAGTGCCCTGAGCCCCGGGACTGACGGAGGGCGGGTGCAAAGCCCACGCTTGTGCACAACCCCTCCTGCAGGAGCAGGGCGAAGGAAGCAGCGTGTGGATCTCAGGTGTACTGCGCAAGGAAGCAAAGAAATTTTGGCCAGGAAGCCAAGAGTGGCACCTTCAGTCAAAAGAGCACAGGGCACCTCGTGTGGGTGGCACGCAGTTACCCTGGAGCCCGGCCAGGGTGCCAGGATTAAGACCAAATCTCTCATGAAACAGAACAAGGGATCTTTCATGCGCACACCGTCCTTACCGCCTGCGTGGCTGGGGCTCCAGGTTTCCACGTCCCTCACTGAGGTGGCACTGCCGCATGGCCCTGCTGCAGGCTCTCGGCACGGGCAGGCCTCCCTCCCCGCCCCACGTCCTCAGAAGTCATGCTTCTGCTTAATGGGCTGTGGGCTTTGGCCATTTTAATTTGACCTAAAGGGCAGGAAAGGATTTTTACCGATCCAGGGTTTTTACGACAGATTTATTTCACGTGTGTGCTTGACTTTTATTCATCTGCTCCTCACGGCGCAGCAGGAGGATCCCGCGCTGCTGCTAATTCGCCGAGTGTAATCAGCTGGGTGGCGAGCTCCTTCCCCAAGCTGCGATCTCTCCCAGAAGAGCCGCGTTCGGGCACCAACACACACGTGTAGGTGCAGCAGAAAGTGCAGCGGTGCTGCTGCTGTGTGAAAGTTCACTTCACCGCTTCTTCCCATCTGCCCAGCCCTCGTTGAACCTGCCGTGCCCTGCGTGAGCAACACGGGGCCTTCCTCGCAAGGGGAGCTCAGGCTCTCTCTCACGCAGGTTTTGGGTGTTGCTGGATGAGCTCCCTGCACGAGTACGGCTCCGGGAAGGACACGGGGTTTGGTGGATTTTATGCTCAGCCAAGGGGCAGAGGCGCAGGAGCCCTTTTGGCTGGTGGGTGGTGGTGCTCTTCAGCTTCCTCTCTGCTCGTGAGGCAGCCCCGGGGAGCGATCCCCAGGTACCCTCTCCACTTCCCTAGATACACCCTCAGCGAGCAAACAAACAGCCGAGAAGGAAAACCCACAGAGGGAGCTGCTCTCTCAGATTTGGGTGGACAAAGGAGGGGAAGTTAAAACTTGGACAAGATGAGACTTTTTTTTTTTTTTTTTTACCCCCCTGAGAGTTCATTTATCTTCTTTTCCAACCCACCCCCCTGTTTCTTCTGCATACACACGAGCACAGGTGGGCACGCTTCTTGCTCTTCTTGTCCTTAAAACACTTTTCAGGTGTCTGAGTAGTGGGGGCCAGGGCAGGTCAATCACAGCAGGAGGCTCTGTGCTGTGGAGCACCCCGGGGGAAGCCACGTGGGAGCACTCCTGCGAGGACTTTCTTCTCCGTGGGCTGTGCTCCAGGGCTGCCCTAGCAGCAGGGCTGGCTGCAGTGTTTGGGTGGGAGGTCTTGCCTCCAACCTGCTGGGTTCAGACCCGAGTGAGGTTTATGCGGTTGCTCTGCCTACAATCCACTTAAATTCCCATTGGTGTCAGGTGCATCAGTCAAGGAGCGCTGTAAACTCCGGAGGAGCCGGGATGAGCCTGGCAAATCTTTAGGAGAGGTCTGAGATCGAGAGGTAACTCTTGGGCTGCCTGCGTCCACCTGAGCCTGCAGCGTGGAGGAAAAGCCCTGTGCTGAGGGGAGAGCGCTCCTGGAGAAGAAAAGGCGGTGGAGGTGCACCCCAGGGTGAGGCACGTAGTTTGTAGGGTTGGTTGTTAGATGGGCAGCGGGTGGGTCGGGTCTGCACAGCGGGACGGGAGCCTCAGGACCTGGGGACCCTGGGCACAATTTCAACCAGCTAGCCGTGTTCACTGGCCTTTGGTTTGCGGGTGAGTTAGGCTTCAGGTCAAGGTTTCTCTCCCTTTCTGGCAAACAATTTGCATTTCATGTGTTGGAAGCCTCTGGATGCAGAAGTGATGCACCAAGTGAGAGTGAGCTCTGGATTTTGTGGTGGAGGTGTCTGTCCCACAAGTACAAATGCCTAATTAGACCTGACATAGCAGAGGCATTTCCCTGACATTTATGCCACTGTCTTTCAATCCTTGGGAGTGTGCGGTCTTGTGGGAGGCGCAACAAACAATGTCAGAAACAACATAAAATTGTCCATTAGCCACGAGCCCTGGAAAAACAAAACAACAAAAAAACACCCAGCCCTCACACCACTTTTTATTAGGCACACTAAAAGTGAAAGCAGAAGGGTGGGGCTGGGTTTGTCGATCTTCACTTGTAGGAAGAAATAAAATGGCTCATTTAAATTCTTAAGAACTGCATAGGAGGCAGGAGACACAATGAGTACCTTGGAGAAGAAAGGCCATCAGCTGAACAAACTAATCACATGGTAATCAAAGGGGAGTTTTACACAGCCGACTGAGAAGTACTTTAGAAGAAGTTCCAGCTAGGCGTAGCAAAAGCCCTATCAAGTGACATTTTTAATAAATTATAGAATTAAAAAAAAAAAGGCACAAAGGAAAGTGTAGCAAAAGGGAAAGACAACTCCAAGCCTTTCCTAAAAGGTGCACGCTCTGAATCTGCTCCACGGGGAACTGGGCAGGTTTCACTGCTGAGGGTAACTCTGAAATCCCTTTGCCTTGGGCTTGGCTCTCCCTTGGAGGGACCGCTGAGAGCGTGGCCCCGGAGCTGAGGTCCCCCAAGGAAGAGGTGTCAAAAGGGACAGAGAGCCAGCCTGCAGGACCAGGGGCTGCTGCGCGCATCCACAGCATCTCCTCCTGGGTGCCGTGAAGGCACAAAAGGTTACTGCTGAGCGGTCACATCTACATCTTAAATAAAAAGGAGTAAGGATTGACGTGGGGCAGGGCACCCTCGAAGCACTGCTGCGCGGGGGGGCAGTGACCTTGGGGAGGGTGGGTTTTAAAGGTGAGCTGGTCGGGGTTGCAGCTTTGGCAGCAGAAGTGACACACAGCATCGTGGTAAACAGGAAACCAAGTTAAAGGCAAGGCGGGGAGCAAAGGCAAAAACAACCAGTGCTAACCCTCAAATAGGGAAACGGGAGGTAAGAGAAGACTGAAGCAGAAATGTCCCAAACTGCAGAAAAGTGATTGATTTTAACCAAAAGACTGAATTCTGCTCTGGTGTAACCGATACAGGCAAAAGTTACACTACCTGGGAATTTGGGAAAAATTCATCAGGGGGGAAGATAGGAGCTCCGAAGGACCTCGTGCGTGCTGGTGGAGACCTCTAAGGGAAAATTCATTTTTGGAGGGCGGGAGCTCTGCCTTGTAAGGAGCAAAGTTTGGGGTCAGTCAGACATTAAAGTATCTGAACTCAGTGTCCAAAATGTGTTTGCCTAGATCGCAAAGCAGCGCTTGCAAGCAGAAGTTTGAATAAGTCATCTTTGGGGTTTTTATGGATGCCCCCAATCCCATCCCAAGATACAGGCAGGTTCATGTGGATTTAATATTTGGCTTTAAAATCTACCGGTTTGGAAAGTTTCATCCTAGAAAAGCTAATCAGCGTTTGTGCATCCTGATGCCAACTCACCTTGCTTCAACTTCTGTTGCTGTTTTTTAGGTCTCTTATAAATATATTAACAAAAGCGTAAAACCGGCGTCGGTTTTAGAGGCATGGAAACAGCCTTACCTCTGAGCAGAGGGCAAACGCGGGGTAGAGGCAATTTTTTGTGGTTTAATTTTAAATCCATTGGAACAAAAGTGCTGGGAGGATCCTAATGGGAACTTTGACATAACCTGAAATGTAGGCTCGGGTGGCAAATTCAGTGTTGCTGTAATTGCAGTTTCCTGTTATTACAGCCTCCGACTGACCCACTGCCTTTGCTGGTGCTTTTTTCGCCGGCTGAGTTTTGTTAGCTTTCCCAGCAAACAGGGATGTTGAAGAGAAACCCGATGTGAGTTGGCGCAGGTAGCAGCTCCGGTGGCTTTGGGGCTCTTTCACTTCTGGTTGGCGTTGCAGTGGTTGCTTCTTCCCTTTTCTTGCCGCGAGCAGTAGGATGCTGTAGCCGGAGGAAGCCTGGCTCTGCTGCCCGTGCAGAGCAGCTCAGAAATGGGAGCTGCAGGAGCTCCCAAAGAGTTCCCAACAAACTCCAGAGCGAGCTCCCAAGGGAGATTTCTTTATTCCCGAGGTTTAAGCCAATCTATCGCTCTTTCCTTGGCAGATCTGGCGTTGTGCTGTGGACGTGCTTGTTGGTAGAGGAGATGGTAGGTAAATCTACAGGGACAGGCGTGTATCATACCTGCAGAGCTGGGCACCTGCACCTCCACGTGGCAGGAACTCCTCTGAGTGGGGCCACATGGTCCTGCCGGGGGGGAGCCCCAGGCACATACCCTGGCACAGTTATTTTTCCTTCGTGTGTGACCGCTCGTCAGTCTTTGAAGATGCCCCGCATTGTTGTTAGCTTCACAATGAATGCGGCTTCTTTTGGGGAGAGCTTTTACGAGCAGCAGGAGAGTTTGTTCACTGCCTTAATCGCGTGGATTAGAGTCAATCCTTGGGTCAGCACTGCTCCCCGCAGGCTGGACAATGAGATTTTGGCTTACATTTCTGAATGGGGGGTTGCCTGAGCAGGGCTTTGAAGAGGGGCAGTGCGTATGCGGCACACCGTGCTTGCGTGCTCTCGTTACACATCGCCTTCTGGGGCCAACAGCTGGGAGACCCCAAAGCTGCCCCCGCTTAGGTGAGACACGAGGTGCAGACGCACTGTTGGTAAAACACAAAGCACACTGGTTTTTGGAGTGGTAATACTTGGAAACTTGCTTTGACTTCATTGAAAATACAAACTAGATTTTTTTTTAGCAATAACAGCAATTTAATGCAGATTATTATTTTTTTTCTTTCTCAGAAGTGTGTGGAAAATCTCCTTCCGTTTTCACGTGAGAAATGCTAAAATTATTTTTTATGACTTCCTAGAAGCATTCAGATGACATAGAAGCTGAATATCATGAGCAAGCCTTTCCTCACGCACGATGTGCTTCATCCCTCTAACCCCGCTCCCTTTTGCTAATTTTGTAAACAAAAGTCACCGAGGTTGGGGAGAAGTAAACAAAGATACTGCCTCCACCAATAAAAGGGAACTGTGATTTAAATCACACCTGTTCCTACCAGTCTAAATTATTTTTAATTGTGGCGAGGGAAAGCCAGATGATGAAGCCTTGTCCTGCCGTGAATGCAAGCACCGGCGCATCAGCGGGGGCACGGCTTCCAGCCTGAGCCACGCCGTGCTCCTGGCGTTTGGTGTGGGGAAGCTGCAGGGCTGCAACCTTCACGCCTGCCTGAAAACTCCTGCATGCTTTTCTCAGTCTCTGAATGCAGCAGGAGGAGGGGGCTGAACGCTTGAATACCTACTTCTAAATACTTCTTCTACGTGAGTGTTTTTGGTCTGCTAAAAGGAACAGCTCCAAACTCCCAAACGCATCGAGTGCTCTCGGGGCGCGTTATGGAAACTGGCAGAAGTGACACCATGCCCTCAGCTTCAGTGAGCTGCTACACTGTGGGCTTCAGCATTTCTGGTTCCTGTGCATGAACCCAACTTGGTGCATGCGAGATGAGGAAGGACAAAGTTGGAGATAAGGCTAAAACTACATTGGAAAATTAGCCCAGGCAGTCTGAGTTGTGTTCTTACGTTATTCTAGGGTTTGAATGCTGACCAGTGTAATTAATGCTACTGACTCTGTTGAGACTTGTTGCGTTTGTCCATGTCAGGGAGGCAATAAAAGCCAAAGACCTTTCATTTTTATTTTTTAAATTAATTCCTACCGATTTTTGCAGTGGTGCAATGAAGTTCTGGAGTTCACTGGAATGACTCCTGACTTCAGTGGGTGTAACCAAAGCAGCAGAGTTTTGACCAGGCATGCCTGCTTGAATTTCGTGCGGGTATCACTGGGGTGGGTGGAGCTGGGGAGGGCACAGCCAGGATCAGCAGGACCAGACCCCCTCGCTGGAGGGCAGAGCTGGGAGCTGTGCTTTGAGCTTTGACACTGCTGATGCTGCAGAAACCAGTGTGAATGCAGTGGGCTAGCTGTGGACTAACCATCTCCCCTGGAGTTCAGAAAATCAACCAGTAAGATACCCAACCAACTGCATGTAAGTCAGCAGATATGAGTAGATGCTCCACACAGTGCGTAAAATAGCTGCTTAAAGGTAACTTTGGGTACGTTTGGTAGCGAGAAAGTCATGCGGCTCCATTAAAAAACATGGGTTTTACCACCAGTTTAACTCCTCATTTCTTATCCTTTATTATCTCATTTCTAGTTTATCTCTCTGGCCTAATTTGTTCTCTCTCCAAATGTCTCCATTGACTTTAATTAAGCTGTTTCTTGGCAGTGTCTTTAAGAGAGAAGGCTTTGAGGAAAAAGAGCAGCTCAGCGTAGCAAAAGAAGGTGGAGCCAGGGAGGTGAGGTGAGAAATGGTTTTGCCAAGAGCTGCCATTAAAAGCAATATATATACACGTATATAAATCTGAAAGATGAGCAGCTGGGCTTTCCTATGGTGCCAGTAGAGATTTCTTTCCCTTTTTTTGAAGGACAGTGCACTTTCTGGGCACGTGTCCCCCTGGACTGGGGGCTTCAGCCTGGCTGTGTGCAGGAAGGTCCCTCACCAACACAAACGTGGTGGCTTTGGCAGGTTTCTGCTCCGTTGCTGCAAAACTGTTCAGTGTCAGTGGAGCAAAACTGTGAGCAGGGCTTCCCTTGGTGTTTGAAGGTCTCGTATGTTGGAGGCGACCTGGGGCATTGCTCACTGCTGGCCGCTGCCAGTGTTGGAGCCGCGGTGAGATGCCAGCCTGGGGAGCTGCTGCCTGGGGTCGGGTCTCACCCAGGACTGAGAGCACTTGGCAGAGAGTTCATACCTGAAAGTTTAGGGACGAAATCCCTGAACAGGGAAAATCCTGTGCTGAAACCCACCCAGGAGGTAATTAGAAACCACGTGTTTTCCGCGGTGCTGTTCAATTGCAGATTTAAGCAGCTGGTGTGATCAAACCCCACAGAGAGAAAAGGTCCCTCGGTGCAGGAAGGGTGGCAGGGACAAAGGGAACCCTGCCGAACGCAGCCTGCTTCTGCTCAAGCGTTCACCTCGTTTGGTGTGCGTGCAGGTACTGAAGGGCACGAGCGCGGAGGTGGTCGAGTCAGTTACTTTATCAGTCGTAAAGAGGTAATGATGGCCCTTATCGGGCTGAAGACTGTAAAAGGAGACTCGGCGCTAGTATTTACTGTGTGTTTCTCCCCCTCTATTAAAAGGACGACGAGTTTTGAATTATGATAATAGCTGCGCTCTCGGTTTAGGACTAGCCTCCCTGAAATTTTCAGGACCACTAATTTGTGGTTACTCCAGTGTTAGAATGGACTCGGTGGTGGTGGCCTTTAGACTGACAATGCAGTAAAAGTTTAAAGCTGCAACTGCTTCAGAGCCAAAGAAAGAGAGAAGATTGAAACCTAAAGGTTAGCATGAAATGCACTTTACTGTTATCTATGAGAACAAATGAGTTAAAAAAATTTCAAATACCAGAATACCCTACAGGGAGGAGATATAACTATTAAAGGGCTGTTATAGCTGCAATAAATGTAGGAACAATAAAAATAAATTGATGAAGTAAATGTCAGCACTGTTCCCCTGAGCTGCCCCCACACCTTTGTCCAAAAGTAGAACATCTCCAATTACAGAGGGTGGAATCAGCCTTCAATGACAATATGACAAGGACAGAACATAGAGCAGTGGCACAGGGAACACAATTATGCACAGCCTTGAAAAATTGTATCATGGTGCAAAGTATGGAAGAAATCAATTAATGACGCAGGGCCTCCACTTCTGTCTAATAATCCTGCAGGAGAAGGATAACCGCCCTCCCCTCCTCGCATTGAAAAGGGGGAAGGAAACAACAAAACGGATGAGTGTTGCAGAAACGAAATTCTGCATAATTCGGCGGGTCAACATTTGCACACTTACAGTGTGCGAATACTCCTCTTTACCCGTCGTTATTTTCAAAACTGTAGCTTTTAAGAAGGTATTTAAATGAAACACACTTCATTGGCTAAATAGCCCATTGAAAAAAAAAAAAAAAAAGATTTCTTTGGTGAAAAGGCCAAAGACAAGAAAAGGAGACAGCTCAAATCCAAAGCCATGAGCTGAAAGGGAAATGCAAAATTTAGGAGTAAACAGAGTAGATGGTAGAAGACGATTTATCTTGTGCAATTTACAACAGGTGCTAAACATTACGAAAACCAGAGCTATTAAGCAATCAAATTAAGCTATAATTAACAGAAGAAAACTGTGCAGGAATTCTAATTAATACATATCTGAACACATCCATGATCCCCTCCGACAGCTCTGCTTTTTCAACCCCTGCCACTACCCGAGAATAACTTCAGGGGTCGTACTTTGGGAGTGAGTGGGGGTTTGGAGGTACCAGTGGCTGGAGAGATCCCCCACAGCAGCTAGAGCCCCGTGCTGGCTTGCGGGGAGACGCTGAATTTTGGGGGGGGTTGCTGAGGTGTTTTCTATTTATTTGTTGCTGTCTCGCAGAAATCCAAAGCGTAGCCGTGTGGGACGCGCACTGGATCCCTGCTACGTGCCGGGCTGTGCCTGAATGAAGTGCTGTGGTGGGTGCCCCCGAAGATAGGAGAGACAGACAACCAGAACTTACTTACTTACACGTGAGCTTTAATTCCTGCTTTGCCAGGGACCTGGCGTGTGGTTTGGAATGAGACAGTGTACAGCACGTGTGGCCTGGGAATCCCAGGTGACTAGCAAGGGTGGCTGGGGTTGTGACAAGTTTGCACGGCTTGGGTCGAAAGCAGAGCTCGACTCCCTTGTCTACAGGCTTCCCAAAAGGCAGATAACAGTGCTCCCCCCCGCACCGTAGTGCTGGTTGCTGACTGCATGGCACTTCCCAGTCCCATCATTATGGTGCTGGAGACTCTCTGAGGGAGGATTTGTTATTTTTACAAAATTAATTGTAAATCCAATAGAAAATAATTCAGCCTCTGAAATTCTGGTGAGATAATTATTGTGAAGACGGTATTAGTATAGTGCCTTTCAGATGATTCACTACTTTAATTATTAGTTTCTAATTCTATGCAAATATCATTGGAAAACCCTCTAACCTTCTCACGAGCTGGCTGCGTTACCCCCCCAACACTTAGCCGACGAATTCACTCCTCCGGTGCTGTGCTCTTCAGCCCTGCTGGCTTTGGCAGAGCACGCCGAGGCGAAACGTGTCGCTGAGCTTTTCTTCTCTCCTGATGTGCTCTGGAAGGCGGCTCAGCTCCGTGGTTGCCTTCACGCGTGGCCGGACCTTTCCTTGCACCCGTCCTCACCGAGTATCTCCAGCCTCGCTCTGTGCTGTGCTGTCCTGGCCGTGACAAAAGCCTGTGGTAGCTTTTCAGGCCAATAAACAAAGAGGTTTATCGTGATGGCTAACCACAATTGCTGCCGTGGGCAGGGCCACGGTTGGATGGAAATCACTTAAGTCTAAGACTCTGCTCCTTCTGTCCCAGCTTTGGAAATGCCAGGCGGATTTTGGGGCAGTTGAGCTAATTTCACCTGGCTCCTCCTCCGCAGGAGAGGAGTTTTTCTGCAGTTTTAAATGAAGTGGCCTGGAAAGACAGGTTTTAACCTCGTTCTGAGTAGAGGAGAGTGCAGCTGGGTGCTGCATGTAGGATGGGTGCAGCATCAGGGCCTCGGTTATTAACAAGCACTAACTATTAATTAATTATTCCCACCAGACAGAGAGGAAAACCCCTAGTTTATAGCTGGACGGACAGTAAGACACATTAAAGAGTGCAGCCTGAGCTCTTAAAGCGAATATCCTTCACTTTTGTTGGCTGATGTCATATGCATCAAAGCTTTTTTTGTTTTTTTCTTCTTTCTTTTGTGGTGAACTTTCTCTGGTTTTGCTCTTTGCTGTGTCAACAACAGTTTTCATGTCTTTTTTTTCTGATCTTGGGCGTGGGTCCCTCTGGAGCAGCCCCCGCTTAGCCTCATGTGCTGGTCCTGGGGGCTGGACCAGCATCCGTCGCCTTGCTTCTTGGTTCAGCTCCTGTTAACCTGTAAATGGACTTTTGGCGATTAAGATACAGCCTAAGTGGGAGCTCTGCTATGCCAAGGACAAGGTGAGGTTTCAACCCCAGCATACGGGGTTTCGGGGGGGGGGAGGACTCGGTGTGGTCCTGAGCAGGGCTGCGGGAAGCTGCCCTGCAGCCCCGCACCGGTCCCACCGTGCCGGGGGGAAGAGGACGCCCAGCGCAGGCAGGAATTGAAGCAATTAATCCTTTACTTAAAGAATAATAAGCAGCCAGATTTTACATACTGAAAGTGGGAACAAGGTAAAAGGGGTTAAAAACTAAAAAGCAAGGACAGCAGACACCAATTAACACAATGCTAATTGACAATTTCCCCAAGCCTCCATGAAACACGCCAGACCTATTTCCCCAATTACTAATTAAATCAAACCGCACGCACAATACTAATTTCCCTAACTTAGGGAGTTCGGTAGACAAATAAAATGTGAAACTAACTTAAACACGCTGCCAAAGTGCAGGGTTAGAGATGGAAGCCAATAAACTTCTGCTCTGGATAGCCTCTACGCGTCGGGCCGGGTCGGGGAGATGCAGGCCCATCGTGCAGGGGGTGCTGGAGGAGCTGGGGATGCTGGAGGAGGTGTGGATGGACCAACTCGGCCAGGTTGTGCCTCGCTGGGTGTTTGGGAACAGTGGTGTGGGTGGGGACAGGTATTTTGCCGGGTGTTGAAGCGTATTTTTGGTGGGCTGCGGTGCCTCTGTCCTTGTGCTCGCCGGGGCGGCGGTGGAAGAGGAGCAGAAGGACAGCTCAAAGTCTTCCAGGTCGTTGTGCTTTATCAAAGCGCTGACCCCTCCCCCGGCATGAAACAGGGCTGGAATAGCGATGCGATAGGTTAATGCCGATAATTAAAGAGAGTTTAAAACTAGGCAGGAGACTGAACTGTGTGTGTGGGTGGCTGGAATGGTGGTTTGATGTGAAAGTCAATGGCTGAATTATTCAGAGAGAGTGATTTCCAAATGATAATTTTACATTTTACATAACTGATTTTGATTTATTGCGGCGGCACCCAATAGCACTGCCGGAGCTGTTCGGTGTTTTAGCTCGGGCAGGAAAACGCCCTCGGAGCCCGAACCCAAAGCCACCGGCAGCTCCTGCCCTGCCGTGCGGGCTGCTTTCCTTCTGGAGCAGAGGAAGGGGAAAAGGCAGACCCAGCACGTCTGCTGCTGGGGTTCTTTAAAGGAGGAAAGCAGGGCCAGTGCCTTTCAGACACAGCGGGCTGTTTGTGTGCCTGGTTGTGTTTCTGGGTGCACGCAGGCTCTCAGGCATCACCCAGACGCCGTCCCGGGTATCGTGGTGTTGGCGTTTGCACCCTCCGTGGCATTTCTCTTGGTTTCTTCAGTGTGAAAGTGCTTGTGGCTTGCTTTCCTCCTTCATGTTTCTCCTGCCCCTTCACGCCGATGTGCAGGCTTCATCTGGTCGCTTTTACCATTAACAAGCGTATTTTCTTCCTACAACACATTGCTCAGAGGAGAGTATGCAGAGCCCTGATGGAGAAAGTTTCCTTGAGATCAAGGTGAACGAAACTTCATCCCTGTGGTACTCCGATGTTGCAAGAGAGAATTTGAAGGAGTCGCTGCTGGGAGCCAAACCTGGGCATCTCAGTGCACATTGGGGATAGCTCTGGTGACACAGCAGTTGCCCCAGTGCCTGCTCAGGGTGTTGAGGTGAGACAACAGGTCTTTGGCTCCCATCCAGGGCATCTCTCAGGGCCCTGAAGCTGCTCGTGGTCCATCGGGGTGAGCAGGAGGATGCGTGGGGATGGCCACACACTGCTTTACGTTCAGGGCCGCTTGCCAGCTTTGCTTGAAATCTGGCCTGAAAATCAGGCTGTAAATCCTCCGTGAGAAGGCTGTTTGTCGAGACGTATGGTACCTTCTGCGCCTGGCTGTGCCAAAAACGCTGCAGGGACGTCCTGGGGCATTTGGGTGCTTCTGCTTTGGAGCTACAAACAAGAAGGAGAAACAGCCTGAGGAGGGAAGCTGTAGCACAGCCAGGCACGGTGCACAGGGGACGTGTGTCCATTGGGATCTGTGTGTCCATCAGGACCCGTGCCACCTCTCTGAGACTGCAGATAACAGGAGGGCCATGCTCCGTCCCCTGGCACACTGCAAATAATCACTGTCATTTCCCGAGGCCAGGCTGTTATCCCCCTTCCCTGCCGTGGGGAGGGCTCCGTGAACCTGGTGGGACCTCTCCAGGGCACCGCTGCTTGCCTGTGCCACCACTCCTGGGACTGCTCTGAAACCTGGGAGCTCGTCACCCCGTGCCGACCTGTCCTGGACCCAGCAGGGGCTTGAGTTGGGTGAAGTTTGAGAGATGAGCACAGGAGATAAATGCCCCGGCTCTCCCGCCGCCTCTCCTGGCTCGTATATTTGTCCTGCCACAGCCCCTGGGACTCGGAGCCCAGCAGGATTTACAGCCGTGCCTGCAGCGCGGGGCTCTGGGGTCTGTGCTGTAGTTATTCTTTGTGCCTGGCAGGCGGGGGGTGACAGCACGAGTGCTGGAGGGGGCAGAGGGATGGGAAGTCCTCAGGTGGCAAAGGAGAAGCGGAGGGGGCAAGCCTTGGCGTTAGGGGTGGGCTTCGTGCCCCTGCTGGGGTGTCAGCAGTGAGATTGCTGGTGGGGACAGGCACTGCCTGGTGCCACCAGCGGGGACGTGGAGAAACGGCTCGGGGCACCCGCCCTCCTCCAAACCCGCTGAGAGCCCCGACTGCTGGCACACGGCATCCCTCTCCCCAAATAAAGGAATATTTAATTTCTTCTGGGAGGTAGGGCTGATCCCGCCGGGGGGCTGTGGGACAGCTCTGTGCCGGTGTGAGGAGGCTGATGGGATGTGGGGAACGGTGCTGACACCGGTCCCTCGTGGTCTGGGTGGCAGCCACGGACATCGGGTCGTCTCAGAGGAGGCTTCTGCCTCTCTCCTCTGGTCATTAATCCTACCTGGGGCCAGGGAGATCTCCGCTAATGAAGGCTTCTGCGAGATTGGTTTGCTCTATGGAAAAGCCTCAGTTTCAGTGAATCAGCAATTTCTGATGAAAAATCTTTTGTCTGAAAATTCCCAAGAAGCTCCGGCTCTGACCTCGGCGCGGCTGCCTTCCTCCGAGCGCATTACCGGGATTTATGGCACGCTCCCATGGTTTATTGTTCCACAGTAAACTGAGCTGCTGGATGAGCTTTGACTATCCTTCTGGGCATGGGAGCAAATCAGCATCGCCGGACTATCAGAGCTTGCATGATTTAGCAGAAGTCTTCTCTGTGGAGAGGGTAAGTTACCAGATGAGCTGGCTCTTCACCTCTTTGGGGCTGCTCGGGCAGGGCACATGCCTTGCCTTGCCCGGTGCTGATGTGTGTCTCCTCCCTTCGGCTGTTCTGGTGAGTGGTCCTGCAGAAACGTTTCCAGTGCCACCAGCTCTTCAGTTAGAGAAAGAAGTGGTGGCTGCTTTGTGAGTTTGAAGCATGTTTTCTGAAGGCTGCTGGCTTGTTTGGTTATGCCGTGGGCCTGCCAGGGGTGCCTTAGTGGCAGCACATAGCCACGGTAAGACACGGTCTCTGCTATAAAATCCTTGCAAGGCATGAGAGGAGAACATATATATATTATTCCCATTTTACAACTGTGGCCCAGATGCACTGTTACTACGCTATTTGCTCAAGGCTGCAAGAAAAGAAACCCTTGAGCTTGGAATTGAAGTGAAATCTTCAGAATAACATCCCCATCCTCAAAGCCTGCAGTTGCACCAGCCACTTCTGGGTTTCCAAGCACCCCTATTTACCTCTTTCACAACCACAACAGAGGGAACGCGACAGCAGAAGGGCTCCGACAGGCACCGAGTGAGGTTTGTCCACAAAAGAGGAAAGAAGTGTTATGAAAGGCATAATATAAGCAGGGCAGAGTATCGCTGATGTACAGCGTCAGGGCTGAGGCACGTGCTGTAGACGAGACCTTCGCTGTGTGAATGCTGCTGGTGATTTTAACAGCACTTAGGAGTTTTGGAAGTGGTACAGAGAAAGGCTGGGATGAATGGAGAGCCTTCCAGCTGGTCCTGCCCATGCCTGACACCTGATTTTACCCCAGGTTCCCCAAAACTTCACGGGCTGTGTGTCTGGCAGCTGGGCAGTGAGGTACCCCAAGGCTGTGCCCGTCCCGAGGGGCCGGAGGCAGGAGCAGGGCCCGTCCAGGAGGCCAAACTCCCTCCCCGTAATCATACGGAAAAGTAATCAAATTACTGCCTTTCATGTCACATTAGTGAAAACGGATACTAGTATGATGCATATTAATATAATATGATGGGAAATTGCTAATACAATTAGACCATCACATTTTATTAGCACCGGAGTGACAACGCACGCTGAAGCAGGGGCGGGCAGCGAGCGTCGGGCTGTGGGGGGCGTGGGGCCCTGAGACAGATACAAGCGCTGGCTGTGTGGGAACAGGGGCGGTGATTTAAGTTGCTCTAAACATTTCCAAAGCTGCAGATCTGTCACCCACTGCTAAGGCACGCTGAGGCTAAGCCAGGTGGTGCCTCAGGGCCATGGGGCAGTGCTGGATGCAGGCACTGGATGAAGTCACTCACACCGATAATTTCCTCCGTACGTACACAGGCATAAATGAGAAAATCAAAACGTACTTCATATATAGATGAGGAGGGTGTAAATTGTCCTTAATGCATCCTACCTTTGTATTCGGGTTTACGTCTCCGGTGTGCTTTTTTATCTAGTCATAAAGCGATCCCGGACAAGCTGGATTACACATTGTAAGAGCTACCCCGGCTCAATCTGCTATAACAAACAATGCTGATTATATAGCAGCGATACGTTTTGTAATTATAATGCACTTCAAACTTCCTTGATTGACATGCAACATATTTAAACAGGGATGATCAAAAATTACGCTGGCAGCACCGTCGTCGCCTTCGTTTCTGCAGCACAGAAGCCTGCCTGGGTGGGCAGTGGGGACCAGCAGCTGTGCGGAGATGGGCTCTGGAGAAAAACCCTGCTTTTAAATCAAAGGCAATCCTGTTTGGAGAAAAATGTACCTTGTGGAAGTGAATACAAGAGGGCTGGCAGTGTCATCAGCTGGCCACACCAGATCTGTAATACCATGGCCCATATGGCTCACCCTGCTGTAGGGGACGGGAGCGCCTGCCCAGCTGGGCCTGCGGTAAGAGCTCTTGGGGTGAGGGGCTCAGGGTAGCAAAATGGGCTCCTTCAGGCCTGGGGGTGTCCCAATCCTTCACCTCCAGACCCTATGACTTGGCCTGGCAGGGACGCCTTGATGGGATGCTCTGTTTTTTCAGGTGCCCTGTCTGATAACAGAAAAGGAGCAGAGCAGACTTGCATTTTAGTGCTCTTCTGCTGCACTCAATAGTGGTGAGGGGCCGGAGCGTGGCGAGAACGCCCTCAGAAGAGGGATGTGTGGGTTTGCTGATGGCCCTCTTGTCTGCAAAGCAGTGATGTTCCCCCTTGACTCGAAGGACCAGCCTCTGAGCTGACCCAACTTTTTGTCTTTAGGTGGTTGCCGGCTAAGTCTTGCGGAGAAACCTATGCAAAATCTTTCACATGACTTATGTTAAAGAAGAAAAAAAGTCTCACACATGACTGATTAAAATAATTTTGCTCTCATGGAGATCACTACAGATCAAAATACCCTTCTGAAAGGATGTCAGGGGGATGGGTGGTCCCGTGACACGGTGGCAGGAGGTGCGAGGTCCCACCAGCAGGAGACACTTCTCCGCTTTGCAACCCGCGATGCCAAACAGCTCAACCTCTGCCAAGGAAAGCTCCTTCGAGGCAGGTTCTTCTTGTTCTGGTCAGGGGCTCCGTTCCTGAAGTGTTATCTGTGGTAAAGAAGCATGACATGGATTTACTACAGCAGTCAGGTACAATTTTTAAATACGGTGCCCAGGTTGTGTCTTTGTCATCTTGGAGAACCAAGGAAAGACTTGGGGCTGTGCAAAAGTCATCTCGTCAGGGCGGCACGAGGAGGGGGCAACGCTGAGCCCCGGCGGAGAACTGTTCCTGCAGGATTGTGGCGCTGGGGAGTGTTTAAAGCAAAGATCTTTGAAATTCAGCAGGTTCAATTAGAACCCAGAAGGGCATGGCGTGTGGCATGTGCCTCGTGCTGGCAGTTTCTAGGATAAAAATAGCTGTGGATTATGTTCATAGGAAGTGTGGAAGTGTGTTTCTGTGCACGTGTGCGCTCGGGGTGGGTGAGAAACTGAGGCAGAAGGGAAAGCCGGGCAACAGGGGAGGGCAGTGGCAACACCTCCAGTCAGGGGGGCGGAGGTGGGAGCCGTGGTGGTGCTGGGAGCTTCATGTCTAACAACTAAAACTTATTTTATTTTTTTTTCGTGGAATATTCTACTGAGTATTCCCGAAGAACCATGCTTGCGAGTTGCCCATTAAAATAAGTAAAATATTTATATTTTCCGCTTACTTGAACTTTGAAGTCTGACAGTGCAGAGCAAATGCTCGCGAAGCAGTGTGACGCGGGCGGTTTGCAGCGGGATGAAGGCCCCTTCTTTGCTGCTCCTTCTCCTCTGGGTCAGCTTTTGTGCAGCAAACCTCCCCACCCCGCCGAACGCCAGCAGGTCCCCCGGGCTGCTTTGGGTGCCACCTCTTGCCGTGGTCACAGCCCCAACCTCTCGCTGTGGCCCAGCACAGCCCTCCTTCCACCTCCCAGATGGACAGCAGGGGCAGACTTCAAGCCCCACCAAATATCTTTGATAATTTTGGCTACTTTAGAGAAATCGGTGCCACTCGCAGTGCCGAGGGGCCGGTCCTGCCCGGTTTTGGATGCGTTGGACTTTAAAGTGAGCGGGGCGCCTTCCCCATCTGGCCTTCTGATACCGCTTTCATTACCTTCCCTGCTTGTTCCCAGGGAAGTTCCTAAAGATGAGATAAAGCCCTCGTCGTCCGACTGATGTGGGTAATAATAATGCTTCGCGTTTCTCATCTTTGAAGTGCTTTACAAATATTAAATAATTAATCCACCCAAGAATGAAAGAAAGAGAGTATCATCCTGCTATTTGCACACCGGGGAGTGGAGGCTGAGAAACCTTATGATTTCCCCGGGCCAGGGAGGGAGCTGCTGTCGGAGGAGGGGGGGACGCGTGTCCATTATCTGCAGTCCCCTTCTGGGTCCACTTGTCCAGGCCAGCACGCTCCCATCTCAGGACCCAGGGGCCCTCAGAGCCCCTCTGAGCAGGAGAGCAGAGCCGTGGGGTTTTCCACAGCATCTCCACGAGCCCAAGTGGTCCCTCCGGGATGGAAGAGACCTTCTGTTGGACTGGTTTTTGTTTTTTTTTTGCAATGCAGAGGGTGTTGGAGGCAACATAAGCTATGGTACAGATGAGAACTGACCCTGATTCAGCTTTGCTGTGGTCTGTGGGGTGTTTAAACCCTGTGGGATGCTCCTACCAGGCATCCCGTGCTGGGGGGGGGCTGCCACACCTGGGACCGCTGCCTGGGAGAAGGGGGTGGGAGCAAGGAGATGAGGTTTGCTCTCTGAAGCAGTGGAAAAATCATACACAAATGCTATTTATCAGGGATTTCCTATAAGCACTGTGTGAAGACCTTTAACATGGGTAAGTGCCGCTCATTTCTGCTGCTGAGGCACTTGAGGAGTTGCAGGGCACGCGGGCTGTGAAACACTCGGTGTCCTGTCGGGATATAGAAGGAGATCGCTGCTGGCCTATCGAGATAACAACTCGGTGAACACGAGAGGCGGTCTGCTCTTTACAGATGGAGAAGTGGTAGTTCAGGAGGCCGGTACCTGGAAAAGCAGGGCTGCAGTCTTTGTTTTACTGAGCAAGGACCGAAGTTTTCCAAAGTTTTGAGCACCGACACCAGGTAGCAATTCCCAAGCCCTGGCGACTTCTTTTGGAGGCTGATTTGTGGGGTGACGGGGAGCCCTCGGGAGGGTTCTCGCCTTGGGAAGGGACGAGGCAGCTCGCTCTGGGGCTGAGGAACTTTTTCTGGTGAAAGTCCCATTAAATTAGCGTGGTGTTGTGTTTGGTTTTCTAATCAAAGATACCCGAGATACCCTGCCTGTGCCCTCCAGCTCAGCCAAAATGTGGTTTTGCGGACATGAATCACCGAGTGCCCGGCTGCAGCACAGCCTCTGCCAAAGCCATCCCTATCCACATCCACTCCCTTGATTTGGCTTTTCCTTTTCTTCCCCTGCAGGCCTGGTGCCGGGCAACTCAAAATAATTTTGGCTTTCCTCATCTTTATCTGACCTCCAGAAGCGGGCCGGGCGATGCAGTTGCTGCCACGCTGCCGTCTGCACAATCCCGGCAGTGTTTTTTTCTTTTTATCGGAGAGGGCAAATCCCAGAATAGAGCATAAATAAATAGATGGTTTTGGAGCACTGTAGATCATTGAGCAACGTGCAAAAAAGGCCCCTTGTTTTGAAAGAGCAGCGTGAGGCTCAGCAACAATGAGTCTCGAAGCCTGATGAAAATCTCAGATGCTTTGAGGCTGTGTTTGTTGGGTGAACTTTATTTACATTTGGCACAAACGCTCCCATGTGTGATGCCAGCAACTGCCAGGGTACGTGGACGGGGTTGCATAAAGCTTATCCGGGTTGATATAAGGCAATATTGAATCGGCCTGAAGACTGCCATCTCCGAGCCTTGCTTGTTTTTTTTTTTGAGCCAGCAAGGAAAAGCCCTTTTTAAGAAGCAGGCAGCACCTGTGCTGCTGATCCCACAGCGAGGCAATGCAAGCTCTCCATCCCTGCGGCCAGGGTCCCACAAAACAAGAGGGAGCTGGCCCCAGCCTTCTGGGCGGCTGAGGAGGTTTGTGTAAGCCCTGCAAACGTGTCCTGTCGGGGTGAGCCTCGCAAAGGGTGTGCAAGTGGCAGGGAGGTGGAGGCAGCCCTCGTGCAACGCGCGCGAGGCTCCGGGTGGGAGCAGACGTGGCTGGCTGCACCGAGCAGCGTCCTTCTCCCCCTCGTAACCGCTGCTTTGAATACAACCAAGTTGCTTTGAACTTTTTCAATTATTTAACAACTTTCAAGTGGAGAAATATTTGGGTCTTTTAATTTCATTTTTGGCTCCTCTTTTTTTTTTTTTTTTCCTCCTCTTTCCCCCCCCCCCCCATTCTGTTTGCTAAACAGTAATTGCAGATCTTTCCTGCCACCTTTAATACTCCCAGCTAATTATCCTGAAATAAATCTCTTTCAAGTCTGCATGCCAGCAGTTGTGGGATATGAGCGGCTCTTTCAGCTCCCGGCTGCCTGTCACTCAAACGGGCCTCAGCTGCAGCTCCGAATGATGAGTATTAGTCTCCCGCTGGGATGATTCTCCCAATCTCCCCACTTCCAACAGCATCTCCCAGGGCTGCACCACACTCCTACCTGTTAGCCTAATCTGGGATTTTCTTTTGCTAACGCTGTTATTTTGAAAGGAGGAAGAGGATTCCTGGGAGAAAGACACTCGGTTAACCTTTTCCTAATTGCCATTCAAGGCTGAAAGGAGGAAGGAAAAAAAAATAAATATAAAATAAGCTGGTGGGTGTCAGCGTGCGGGAGGAGGGCTGGGGCTGGGTGTCGGGGTGCAGAGCTGCGGGGAGGTGGGTGCTGCGGTCTGTCTGTCTGTCTGTCTGTCTGCCTCTGGGCCTGATGGCTCTGCCCTCACCGGGGTCTGCAGGGGGCACGCAGCTGGCTGCCCCCACCCCCGGGCTAGCTCCCTATTTAAGGAGCACAGAAATGAGGAGAATGGCTCCTAGCGAGGGATTTTAAGGCACGTGCCTTATTTAGGAAGCGGATGGGGGCGGCAGCTCGCCTGCGTTATTTCTAGCTCGTGTCCCGCTCATTCAGAAACAAGGTAGTGGGGCTGTAGGCAGAGCTAAACGCTCCGTCATTAATTTATGATGCGCTCGCAATAATAACAAGGGCTATTTTTAAATGCCACTTAAGCTTGTGCTCACACACAGGTTTGTAACTTGGCTATAGGACATGCATAAAATGACATAATGTTACGGGCTTAAAAGTAGGGTTTTAAATGAAAGGACCATTAAGCTATCCGTATTTAAAGTGCTTGCTTTTCTTCCCCTGCTCCTCTGTGCACAGTGCCTTTTAACAGCTTAACTGCAGGGCTACCCCCAAGGCCGTGCTGCTGGAGGATGGCACCAGGTATGATTTTTGATTTTCGGGTGCCAGGCTCTGGCAGCAAGGACGTGCTGGCAGTGCCACCAGCAGCCCCCTGGCTCCTTCCTGGAGCAGGGCTTGGTGAGGTGCTCAGCCTCCTTCCTAAGGAGTTGTTGTGTGCCCTGGGCTCCCTCTTCAAACCTGTGATGGGCCGGGTTGAATTAATTCCATTAACTGCCCAAGGAATGCCTTGCTGCCGAATTATATTTCCCGTGTCTGTAAATCACCTTACCGCTGCTGTCCGTGACAGTTATGCAAGTGACCTTTTGATTTCACAATTTATTTTTTTTTTATTTATGACATTGCTAACCACTCTGTGGCTGTGCATCGCAGTGAGGTTGTGTGCTCACACGGGATACTTGAGTATATAGAATATTTAATAGCTATGCGCGTATATATTTATTTATATACGAAGTGGAAGCAGTATAAAGCTGAATGTTTCAGACTTGGGCTTGGGAAACATAATATTTACACTGAGTAAGTCGTGTTAGTTTTAAGAATCTATTTCTGGGTATTTTCACTTTCAGAGGAAGAATTGCTGGAAACCCTCCCCTTTTTCCAACAAAGCATCTCTTTCGCACCAGCAGGCCCAGCTCTGCAGAGGCCGAGCAGCCACTGGGCTAAGCGGGAGCTGTGGGGGCTCAGAGTTTGGCAGTGCTGGAGCTAGGGATGGCAGCGCCCGCTGGAGTGTGAGTACCTGGGCTGAGTTCCCATAAGGAAAGGGGAATCAGAGATCCCTCCTTCTGTTTCAGGCTGTGTGGGTGGTGTATGGCCTTAGGCACATATCTGTACCTCTCTCCTTTGGTTTCCTGGCTGTAAAATGGACGCGGTCCTGTTGGGCCTTCTTCACCCATCACCCAGCAGCGATGCACGTGTGGTCTGGTCTTCCCCCAGGAGAGAGGAGTAGCCCCGTTTGTGTGACTGCAGCCACCAAGCTTCAGAGGAACCGGTCTTATGCGTGTTCTGCACGATCACCTGCTCATGGACTGGAGCAGAAGCAGCTCCTGGATGGGAGGGAGACCCCCCAAAATCTCCTGGCCCAGCCCTGCCTGGGCCTGGACTGTTGCCTCTTCCCCCCCAGTCCTGTACCAATGGGTCTGAACACAAAATGCTGCGAGTGCAAATGCTATTCTAGGCTCAGAAACCATTTTGGCATCCCAGTGCTTGATTTGTAAGTCTAATTAGGAGTTAGAAGTGTAAATGGCAACACTTGCAGGCACAATTATAGCACCTGCAAAAAAGGAGGCTGCTTTTCCTGTTTGGCTCATCCTCTGGGTGAAAGCTTCCTATAAATACAGCGGTCTGACAGCGCAAGCTGGGATGATGTCCTCCTCATCATGGGTGAGGTCCCCTCCTTGGTAGGAAGCAGCGAAGGAATGAGTTGCTTTGCCTTGTAGAAAAATGCACAAACCCGACCAGATCGACGCTCTCGCCCTCCTGGCAAATCTGAGGCATCGTGGTTGGCTTGTGCAAGGTTTGCGTAAGTAATAAATTGAGGTTTCCTGCAAAACATCTGGTCGATTCAGCTCTTATCTTGCTCCGCAAGAGGTGAAAAAACCCTCTGTGGTTCTCCTCTGCCATGTTACAAATATAGATATCTATTTATAAGGAAATATTGAAATAGAAGTTTAAAAGTATTCTCACGTTCGTTGCCCAACACTAAATTAAATATGTTTTGGTGCTGTTTGCAGTGCCCTTTGCAATCCCAGTTGGATAGCAGTGCAGAACAAGCATTTCACTCTTAAATTAATTCTGTAGCACTCCTGACAGGGACAAGGTTCAAAACCCTAGGAGGCAAAGCCCCCTGTAAGAGTTGCAGAAGCACCGTGTTTGCATTGGGCATTTTACATCTTCCGGACTTCAGTTCCTATAGCAGACTCGATTCTGGGAGGTGCTGAGCCCTTGTAACCCCTCTTGAGGCCAGAGGGGTTTGTAGGGTCTTGGCAGCTCGAGAATTGCATCCACGGAGTGCTGAATGGGAATGCCTTGGGGTGCCCATGTGCAGGGCCGTGCCTTCTGGTCCAAGCCACCCAGTCCGATCAGAGGGGAATGTCCGATGCGTGTGCAACATGTAAGCTAACACACTCACCACCCTCGTCTTTAAATTACGTCCTGTCTGTTTTCCTGGTTTCCATCCTTCAAACTCCAACAGGAGGAAACAAAACAAGTAAATTCCTGCCTCCTTTCCCTCTTCCCGGTGTGCGTGCCCACAGCCTGCCTTCAAGGAACCAACAAATAATGCTCCTTATCCCCCTAAAAATTAAATTAAAACCAGATTTCTCTGGGGAGGAGGATAGGTTAATTACAAAGAACTACCAATGCCACATCTAAAAAGGGTTTCTTCATTTTCATGTTTAATATTTAGGATAAAATTTAATATCTGCTCCTTTTTTCCCCTCCCTAAATAGTTGGTTTAGATAGACAGAGGCTGCCAAACGCAGCTCATGTTATTCTGCCCAAAAGCTGCTGTCAGTTAACTGCTTGCAGCGCTTGCTTTGGTGCACGGGGCCTTCAGCAGGTGGAAAACACACCCAGGTGCATTTAGGAGGAAAACTTGGCGAAGTCCTAGAGAGCGCCGTGGAAGTACTCATTGGGCTGGGAAGGGTGCGTTGGGTCGCCTGGGACAACGTGCAGATGATGTTCCTGGGCAGTGAAATGTTCTCAGGTGGCTGAAAACAAGGGCAAAACCAACAATGCAACGAGGAGTTTTAGGCATATTTGCTGGGAAGTATGGGAGTGGTGAGGGAGCTGCTCTGCGTAACGCGGTCGTGCGTGGATAGATGAAATAAATATTGGTTATTCAGCAAGACGGACGGGCTGCGGCTGAACCAGACGGATGTGCTGTGG
>NC_088981.1:4175000-4210000 GCF_963932015.1 Anas acuta | reverse complement strand
CATGGAAACTCAGCCAGGAAAAAGCCTTTGCATTGGAGTCCCTTCATTCTGGATTTTCAGCCTTTGTGAATTTAAAGATGCGCTCGTGCTTTTGCCAGGTTTGGTTCTGCCTAGGCAGGGCCTGAGACAGCGATAGCAATCCCCAAACAGCCCCTGGCCCCCCAAAATACAGAGCCTTTTAAAACAAAGGCACAGTCGTGTGGGCGAGAAGAGGTCTGGCCCTTTCAGGAGGACGGGCTGGGGGGAAGCTGTGGTGAGGTTAATGGTAAAGGAGCATTTTGGGTTCCAGCAGATGCTGTCGGGAGGTACCGGTTGGGAACCCTGCGGGGACAGCCTCTGGTCCCCAGCGCCAGCACTACGCCTGATGTGGCAGTAACGTGTCCTCAAGTCCTGCTGTGGAAACCAGGGCACATCCAGAACCAGGCAGTTTTTTTTTGTGGGGAAAGAAAAGGGAGAAAAAGTGGTTTGAAGGCCTGGTTTTCAGCTGGAGGCAAATGGAGTGGCTCAAGCAGGGCGAAGCAGCATTGAGAGAAGGGTCACGGCAGAGGCCAGGTACACCTGTGTGTACTCCCCCTTCAGAAACCGAGCTGGGGAAGTGGATGTGGGTTTGGCTGGTCTTGGTTATTTTAGCTTCCCAGCTGGGTTGATGGAAGGCAAATTGGTTATCTACATGGCAGCATGGGACTGCAACAAACAAACAAAGCAGCTCCCCTCTCCAAACACAGCCTGGATAATAAGGCAACATCAGGAAGGAGAAAACCTACCGTAAAAAAATTGTCAACCCTGTGAAATGGGAATAACTGGGAGGCATTCGGCACCGTGTGGTGTGAGCTGCAGGGATGGGGTCCGGCTCCGGTGGCGCTGGCTGTGCAGAGAGCAAAGCCCGCTCCTCGCGCAGCCCTACAGGCACCGCGTGTTTTCCAGGGATGATGCCAAGTGCTGCGTGGTTTTTTTCCTTTTTTTTTTTTTTTCCTTTTGGTGTTTCTGCATGCCTTCCTGCTGCGAGGTGGCTCTTTTGACATGTTGTTATAGTGATGGAAGGAGCATGGATACACATTCCTCCGCTTTGCGTGCGAGACATATGGGAGCCAGATTGTACCTGTCACAAGTTGCCAACCTGAATTTGTGGGGTGTAAGGGGACACGTTCTCAAGGGAATTTCCACTTGACGTTCCTGATTGCTTTGGCTAATATTTGCTTTGTGACCTTTCCATTAGCAGATACAGCGTGCGGCGCTGGGTGCCCGAGCTGCCCTGGGGTGCGTTTCCCTCTTAGGTTTGCCGATGGAGGAGCGTGGGCAGGCCAGGCCCGCTGCAGGAGAACTGGGCTCTCCGGCTCCGTGGCGGATATTCAGCGTCACCTCGGGAGGTATTTTCCACCTGGAGTGGCTGCCAGGACTGCCCAGGAACGGAGCATCTGCAGCTGGAGAGCAGAGGAGAGGCGGCTCAGAGCTCCTCAGCTATGCCACTCGTGGTGCCTGTTGCGAGGCTGTGAAATCCATCTGCTTTTGTTTGAAAATTGATTTGGGTTTTATTGGGATAATCAGTATTGTTTTGGAAAATCCATACATCGTCAACCTGAAGCGATTTGCAGGGTTTTTCCATTTACTGATTTTAAAAGAAAAAAAAAAAACAAAAAAAAAAAAAACAAAAAAAAACATAAATCCGTGAGTTTTGCTCCAGATTAATAAAAAGGTTTTTGGCTGTGAAACCTGCCAAATGCAAGCCCCAAAGCCGGAGCAGTGACCGCAGGAAGGGCAGGGCAGACGTGGCAGCTGAAGGTCGGGCATTTCACCCTCTGCGTAGGTGCCCTCCCGGCACCCCATGGTGGGAAGGGGGCAGCCCTGCCCTGTGCCGCCCCTGCCAGGTGTCCTCCCAGCCACCAGTTACTTTTCCCCTCCTCTGTCACCCAGAAAATGAAAAGGAGACGGGAAGAAGACCCCACCCTGAATTCCCAACCTCCGCTTGCATGTTTTGGTTTGTGAAAAGCAGCAGAGGAAGAGAGTAGGCGACTGTGAATGAAGCTTTACCAAAGCGGCCCCCACATGCATATTTCATACTATCGTTTATCAAAGTTTTATGAGCATCTGGTCTTGGCCCCAAAATCTCTTCGATTGAGGGATTTCTTTTTTTATCTGCCCGGGTTTGCCTACATGCGGGATCTGCTCTCGCTCACTTCCCCTATCAATCACACCCGCGCTGGCGCTCCGCGTGCCTGGCCCTGGGCTCCAGCCGGGCTGCGCCTGCGGACCACAAACCACGCTCGCCGTGGAGCCCCTGCTTATGCCTTTGATTTCCCAAGAGAGAATTTAGGAGCTTCTAGCTTACTTAAAAACGGTTTCTTGTCTTTTCCTTCCTAGTGTGGAGGTCGGCAGCAGCAAACGGACTTGGGAGGGGAAGGGCGCGAAGAGGTGGGAACAGGCAAAAAGAGCAAGTTCGAGGCATTTCCCGTGCTGCTCCGCAGAGCAGGGGGTGCGAGTGAAAGTGAGGACCTCGGGCAGGTTTCAGCTATGCCGAGCTCTGTGTTGTTGCCATATGTTGTGGGAAGAAATCCTAGGGTTTGGTTTTTGCTTTTTTTTTTTTTCTTTTTCTTTTCCCTAGCACTGAGCAATCCCTCAAGACTTCCCTCAGCACTCAAACCCCATCTCATCAACATTCATGCACATACTGCAACATTCATTCACGCATGTCTAAAGGAAAAACAGATACGTTTCACGTTTCACAACAAGTTTTTTGATATTTGTTTCTTTTCTTTGATTTTTTTTTTCTTCTTTGTTTGTTTTGGTTTTTTAATCACAGGCTGGCTTAGAAATATCAGGTGTTTGAGAGTTGGTTCCCATCTTCCTGTGATTTAATGGTCCCTTCTGGGCAAACACCGGGGAGCCCGCAGCAAACTTTTTATGAGTATCTGGATGAACTTCTGGACGCTAAGTCCTAGAGGTAGTTGAGGAAAGTCTTTCATTTGTTATCAGCTGATTTTTTTCCTTAGATTTTTGAATAAGTGATAGATCTGTTTAATGACTTCAGTGGTGGAGATCTTTTTTTATTTTTTTTTTTTACATACAGAAACACCTTACTCCTGGGATACAATCTACCACAGATTTCAATTATACGGCTGTTTGAAATTACCTGCAACAAAAAGTGTCTGAAGGTTAAAAAAATAAAGGGGGTGGTGGGTGGGGCAGGGTTGTTAATTTTCAATTCTTCTTCTCCTTTGTTACTTGTTAAATTTTCCGTCAGCTCCCGTGTTATATTCAACCTGAAATTTCTGGATGCCTTTGTAAAATTTCAGGGGGACTGCAAAACCAGGAGGCTTTGAAGCTATCAGGGAACAGTTTCTAGGAAGGCTTTTTGGCACAGGTCTGAGGAGGAAAGACACCTGGAGATGTTACATGCAGAGAGGGCTCACAAATGAGCTTATTTGCTAGGTGGTTTTGCTCGATTTAAGGGGACTTTATTCATAAGTCTAGACAGCTTAACATTGACTGACCATCTTATTTCACATTAATGCAGCTTCAAAGCCATTTGCATTTTTAGCACTCCACTTATGCTCCCAGGCCTGATGGATCCAGGAAGCAATGGGTACATTATTTAAAAACTGTGAAGAGCAGCAACGTTTTACAGTGGTTGGGTCAATAGCCAGCCTAATATTGGAGCGCTGACGTTCGAGCCTCTGAGACTCTGGGCTACTCCTGGCATATGTTTGATTTCTCAGCTCTCATTTCATGAAACTTCGAAGATCAGGTTTTGTTTTATCCTTTTTTTTTGGCTTTTTCTTCTGGAGAACGTGTCTGACAGCACTCCCTCTTGTGCTCGCCACCGCATGTATAGATGGAAGTCACCTGTGGGCAGAGGGTGAAGGTATCAGATGTGCTTTCAGGCTCGTGCCATAGCCCTGCCAGCAGCTCTGGGGCCACAGGTGCGTTAAGAGGGAGAATTGCTGGGGTTTGTTCCAAAATATCTCCCTGGGCATCCCGGCCCCACGCTGCTGATGGCTCGCTGCCAAGGGCATTCAGAACCACTGTTAACTCCCGTTTGATCTCAGAGTATTAAATACTTGGCCTGTCTTAAAATCCTGCTCTGAACCCCCAGAAAAAAGGAAGCTCCCACAACTTCAGGCCAGTTTAGAAATCCTAAGCCTTGGAGGTGATGGGTCCCTGAAACCTCGCCACTGAAATGCAGGGGGGACGGGAGGAGGGAAGGAAAAAGTTCGCAGCTAAAAATATCAGACACTAAACATTCAGGTTGGCCAAATAGGAGATAAAAAAATATTTTACATATTTTCCAAGAGTAATTGTTCTTGTATTTAGCCTGGGCTCTACTTTACTGAACAAAAGTGAAAACAAGTAGATGACAAACATCGAAGGCTGGAATCAGCTAGAAATATTTAGAGTTTCTGCACTGCAGGAACCATGTGTGGTTTTGTTTTTTACTGGCTCCAGCCCTTTGTCTGAACATTTATATATTTCTTGTGCCTAGTAATTACAGCCAAACTGCTCTGTGATTCCCTGAGTGCAAACAGACTAGAAAACGAGCAAAGCTAGGAAAAGCAGGCGCTCAAAATCTGTCCTTGAGTCCAACCAATATGTTCTGTGGGATAGATCTGCGTGCCTTCAGGAGTATCATAAAAAAGAAGGAGCTGACAAAATGGTTGTTCAGAAGGGACAGTGTTTTCTGTGAAAAAAAAAAAAAAATCCTAGAAAATCTGTACAAGGATTTAAAGTGCTACTTAAAAAAAAAACAAAAAACAAACAAACAGGATCGGTCGTCTCATAGGAAATGCCCAACTTCAATTCTGCTTTCTTCCTGATTCTGCACTTTCTGTTCCAGAAGTTAAACAAATTTGAATTTAATAATGAAAACAACAAAAAAAATGGCTTGTCATACTAGGGTTTTCATATTCCAAATGAGCGACCCCCCGTGCTGCTGAGGTGGGCTGAGTTGTGCCGCGTGGCGGTGTCGGCAGTCGCGCCTGGGAAAGAGGGAAGAGCTCACAGCAAACCAGGCACCGTGGTGGGAAACGTGCCGCGAGCGCTGAACCCTTCTGGGTCATTTTGACCATCTGCATATTTCTGACAAAGTTTGAGCAGGCCTAAGCAAAAATAGCTCCTCTCAGTTTCCTGGTGGAAGTATGACTGTTCCTAGAAAAAGTAATGCTTTCTTACGGAGAATTTAGGTTTTATAGAAGCGCTCTTTGGTGCTAGAAAATGGGTCCCGTTTAAAACTCCTGAGCAAGTCCCATGACAATATTTGTGGTATTTTTAAACAGGCCTGTGGGAATGTCTTGCAAAAAAAGTGATAAGGATAAGCTACTGCCCTCCCTGTGAGGAGGAGTAAGGCTCTCCTCAAAATCTGGGCACTACTAGGAGGACAAGCTCTCACTCCATTTTCCTGCGCAAAGAAAGAATTGTTCCCGGATTAATGGCCTGATTTCAACTCAGTGAGTAGGAAATGAACACGGCTTCTTAAAGCCAATTATCCCTGGTAATTTCATCCTTATGAAGCTCTGCAGAAATCTCACATTGTCTCCTGGCAGGAGAGCAAGATGTTGTCCGTGGGTGTCCACCTGACACCTTGCACTTGCCCGCCAGGAGGGCAGGGCTGGCCCTTTCTGCACAGAGGACCCGAGAGGTGGACCTGCAAAAGCCGGCTGCTTTGATGACCATGACTGAAAGTCTTGAGCTCTGCGGTCTGGAAGGAAGCCACACGCAGCAGCCTGGGGTCTTCCTGGGGTCAGAGGGGCTGGTGGTGCTCGTCCACATTGCAGGAGGGACCCAAAGCAATTTCTGAGCACTGGTCTAAACAAAGGAGTAACCATTCCTAGAGCAATCACTGCCAGTTTAAAAAAAAAAAAAAAAAAAAAAAAAGAGCAGGGTAAGGAAAAAATTACTCGATTGTTTTTTAGCAAATTTTTGTTTTAAAACTACTGAGGTCAGAATTATTTACTGAAGTGGGTAATTCTTTCTTGGGCTGTGATCTGACCTGAATCTGTTCTTTTTCCCTTCCTGTTGCACAACCTTTCTGTTTTTCCTAATTTGCTTTTCTAGACATTTTGTTTTCTTGCTTAGAAAACAAACGACTAACAAGCAGCCCCCCAAATAAGCCTATGGTGCTTTGTGTCTGCTGTTAGTAAAAAGCCAACGCAGATAGTAAGGAGGAATCCAGGTTGTCCTGCACACCCCCAAAAGCAGGTCCCTTTTGCTATTTTTAGCAGCTACTGTAGCAGCAGCTACTGTTTAGCTACTGTGCAGCAGCTTGCAGTTGTTTGAAAGTTTGGAGAACCACCGTGAGCCTGCCAGCATCGCCCACGGTGGTGCCATGCATTTGACATGGCACCACCCAGGCTCAGGGAGACGGACGACCAATGCCAGGTAGTGCAAGCTCCCAAAGCTCAGCCATCCTTGGAGAGGTGCCTAAGGGCACCAAAAAAAGGTGCCTAAGGACACCAAAGCCCCCTGCACAGACCTTTGGACCCAAAGGTGAAAGCAGCTCTTGGTGGGATTGCTGTGAACGTAACAAGCTCAGGGCATCTTTAGGCTAACCATGACTATAGCACATCGAATGAATCCGTCCTGAAATAAATTTGGTGTTGCATGTGGCCTAAGTGAGGCTCTTTGTTACCCATGAGAATCTGCTGGTGAAGTCAATGCAAACCTCCTGTGCGCTCTGACATCCAAATTTGGGGCTGTGCTCTCATGTTCGATACTAAAATCAAAGGGGGTAGTAGGAGGATGATCGTTTCCCATGGCTGAAGAGCAAAGTAAATGCATTAGCTTAATAATATTAGTTATAAGATGCAGAGATAAGAGAAATGGGTGGGGAGCAACAGTTCCCATCTGAGCCCTAATTGGGACTGTGGGAAAGCTTCAGTGAGCAAACCCCACACCAGGTGAAAGTCGTTACAGCTGCAACACATTACACATCCCAATCTGGGCCAAGTTCACTGAGGTTTTGTAAACCTTTTGATGAACCTGGGCTGAGTTTTAAGTGAGTCTGGCCTGAGTTACAGAGTCAGGTGGAAATGCTCTTCTTCTGGCTGAGGTATGCTGTCCGTTTGAACTTGAAATCTGATGTGAAATTTAGGATGTGAGAACCCGACACAGATCCAAAGAACAAAAGAAGATGCCTGTAAGTACCATACAAACAGAGGACCCCTGGTTCTCACTGTACCATTATTTGGTTGAACCTGATGTGTTTCACAGCTACGTTCAGCAGGTATGAAAGGCCTCGGCCAATTCTCGTTTGCACCATTCCTCAGAAATTCTCGTTTACACAGTGTTTCCATCACATTGTTGGGGGACAGATCTGTGTTAAACACCCCCAGGCAACAAAGCTGAGACCAAGAAGAAATAGGTTTTCCTGGTTATTTTATACCTTCAGTGCAAGGAGAGTATTTCTGCTGATTCAAGCCTGCTCGGAGCATTGGGTTCATGGCAGTAGTGCTCCTGCTACGAACGGGTGAGCTTTGGCACAGGCTTGGTGGCACGGCCTCTGCCCTGCTGCTGGGCATGATGAGTGCTTGTCCCACCGTGTGGCTTTCTCCTCTTTGGCACCTATAGCACCTCTTTTTCTTCCGAAGAGGTAATACAGGAGAAACGTAGAAATTGCACTTGGTGAGTGGGGAGTGTGCCCTGTCAAAGTGCCGTTGTGCTGTTTCGCTCAGTCTTTGTGTGGCAATTTTGTTGGTTTTGGACACTGGGAGGCTTCCCTTCGTTGTACTGGACACGAGGAGCCTGAGGATGCAATGAGAGCATCTCAGATACAACGTGCTGCGACAAGCAGCAGCCATCAGTGGCAGGAGTTGCTGAAAGCAGCAACTCTGTAAGCCACCAGTTAACGCGGTACCTGCTGCGTGGGCTTCCAGAGAAGCCTTATGATAGACTGAAAAGCATCACAGGAGGGAATATATGGTTAAAACAGCACAAGAAGGTTTAAAAAAAAAAAAAAAAAGAAACCAGTCTTGAGCCCGAATTAACTTAAAATGTTTAGCTAGACTCTCAGCTGCTTTTATTTAAGGAAGTTTCTGCTGACGTCTGAGGAGCTGCCAGGTGATGCTGGCTGCGTGCGTGGCCACTTGTTAACTTGGCTTCATGCACTTAAAAAAAAGGGAAAAAAAAAGAATTAAAAATGTTTGCTGCTCTCAGAAGAGTGTGTCCTGTGAATGAAATGCTTCACTTCAGGGTGATGTGTTGTGACTTATGAAGATTTGAAATACCTGTTATGGTTCGGCTCTCACTTTGCGGGGACTGTGTTTGTCAGGCGATGATTGAAGTGGCAAATCAGTATTCTCCTAGCTAGAATCTCCAATGGGGAGGCAGAGAGCTGCAAAAACATCAGTTTGAAGAATAAAATAAAATGAAACAAGCAGTAATAAAAAAAGTACTTGACAGGCAAATTTGGTGTTACACGTTCTGCATTTCTTTTCAGTCTTTCAAACTTTCTGAACACTATAATTTGTTTCTAGTGTTAGCATCACTATCATCAAAGATGTTGGACTCTATTAGCTCAGCTGTCTAAGGGATGTCTTTTTAAAAAGGAAGAGATTGGGGGGGAAAAAAAAAAAAACAACAAGAAGTTCAGCCACTTGAGTTTAAGCATAATCACTTTTCTTAACACATTTCATTTGCAATCAAGGCAAAGATGACAGGAGAAATTTCATCCCACTGTGCACTTGCCCCAGGCTGGGACAGTTTCTGTGTTGGCTGTGGTTTCCCTAAGGTCGCCCCTTCAAGGCAGGACTGCTGCGTGGCGTCACCTGAGCCACAGCATGGACAGAGACCTGGGTTAAACAAAACCTGTCATTTGATCTAACAGCTCCAAAATTTGGCTCAGTGGATGTTTCTTCCTACCCATCATTTTTTTTTTTTTTTTTTTTTCCCAGGGTAGGAATACAGGGACCCCTCTCTCCAACTTTGACATTAATAGCAGCTTATTCCCTCAGGAGCAGAGCAGCAGTAGGACTGGGGGTGTGGAGAGCAATGGATGATCACCAGTTACGGCCAGGAGAAGGTGTGGGTGGTCCTGGTGAAGGCTCTGCCCCGAAATAGAGGAGATGAGGGGCTTCAGCACAATCTCCCTGCCTCAGCGTGCACTTATTTCTTCTCAGAAGGTGGCATCAGTCCTTCCTTGCTATCTTTCCATCTTAACGGTGAGAGCGTGGTGGGCACTGCCGCTGTGCTCCTGTCCTGTGCCTGGTCTGGTGGGCCCCTGAGACAGAAGATGCAGAAGATGGGACAGAATTCTTAAAATGTTAGGATTCAAACTCTTCATCTGGGTTTTGGAGTGTTTGCCACTCGTTTCACTTATTGGCAATTACATTCTTGTGAAATCCTCTACAGTGCTGATTGAATGTACTCCCTAAGATGAACATGACAGGAGGAGATGGGGGTGGCTGTTTCCCATTAGTAATCCTCTACTAGGAAAAAAAAATCCTGCGTAAATCTCTCCCGTGCTAACATGGTTTACTTAAGCGTGTACTAGGAACTGAGGGACATTATAGCCACAGATGAACCTTGGAGGCAATGGAAACTGCTTGCAGCTGTGTGGTCTCTGCTTTCACTTGTTTATTTGCTATTTGAGAAGTGTTGTGTTGTTTTGAGGCAGGATCTCAGAGATCCAGCATCTAATGGGTCCGAGGGATTGCGGAGGATGCAGTGCAGCTTGATTAAGTGAGAAGCTTGAGAGAGGGCCTGCCGTGATTAGGCCATGAGTGATGGGAATGGTCCATAGGCAAAGCTGTCCCAGGTGGGAGAATTACGGGCTTTCGGGTGGATATATGCCAAGATGGAGGGTTTCCTGTAGGAAAGTGTGTAGGATGAGGCCGGGTTTAGTTAGATAGGGAGAACCACGGGGACTTTGGGGTTCATAATTCGGGAAGAGTAATGCAGGAGATGGTTGTGGGTACGCTGAGGTGGTTGCACCGCGCAGTGGGGAGCGATTTGACAAAAGCGAATGATGCTTTGCTGCCTTGCTCTTCAATACCAAACCAGACCTTCACACCTTTTCAGAAGCACTGCTACATAGCCAGAAAGCAACAACTACAGATGAATAAAAAGGCTGGCAAAACCCCCTTTGTCTCCCCGGTGCACCTTCAGACAGTGATCTTGTAGCCCAAGACACCAGGCCACTTGGGGACAAGCAAGCGTGGGATGTAGCTGGTGTCTGACAGAGATGCTGGAGGGCATGGGCAGGAGTGTACCTTCCACCATCCTCCCAGAGAGGCTCTGGATGCCAGACACCAGGAGGTGGTGCGGGGCTGGGTGCTGCTTGGTCCAACCTAGGAGAGCATTTCTTCTGTTTTTTTCCTGTAGATGACTTTGCTCAGCACAATATGGCTGCGGGAGGCGGTGACCACGCTCTGGGACTCATCTGAGCAGAGGGTGACCCAGATTCCACTTCTCTCTGCCTGACTCAGGTTAGGGCTTCATTATTTATTTATTTTTTTTCCATTTTCCATAATAACCCTTCCAAAGAAATATGCTATCTGGAAATCCTCCGCCCAATATCTTAATGGCACTTGAGGCCTGGGCTAGTTAGTGGCATCAAGTGAAACAAAAGCATCTCCCTGACAATACGGGAGCCATTCCTATTGTGAGGGAAAACCATTTGCCAACGTGTCCCGATGAAAATACTCTAGCTGGGTCAAGTAATGCTTATGAAAAATTCTTCAGTGTTTCTCTGATATGTTCAGTGAAGGAACTTTAATTTAATGGGACTCAGTTGAAAAGAACCAGTCAAGAAACACTGGGAAAGCTGAATGCGTAACATAAATACCCGCAGTTCAAACCAAACAATGCCATTGTTGTTCCGTAATCAGGATACATTTTTCAAACAATGCCTGGTGGTGTTCCTTGCTGGCTGGTGCAGGTAGCACACTCTCAGATGACTAATGCATAGCGTGTATCTGGGTACATAAATTACTGTTTACTAATCTCGCCCGCTCTTAGTCATCCTCAGAGCCCACTGAAAGCAGCGTGCTGACACCGGGCGCTTTTTAAAATAAGTAAATGTTGTGTTTGTGTTGCAAGTTGCTGGATGCAGAATTCAACTTTGCTGTAGCTGTGGTTCGCTTGAATGATCTTGACCTGATCTTGAAGGGTTTGAAAGGCTAATCCATTCATTCCTATTCCAGACATACACAGATTAGGCTTCTGTTGAAACAACTCACACTTTTGAAAATAGCAACAAAACTGCAATCGGCTTTGCATGTGTCTTAAGTTCTCAGTCTGGCAAATGATGCTGGCCTTTGTGCCCTTCCTTGCTGCGTTCCCTGAAGAGCACAACTCTCCTGGTCAGCCTTGAGGCTCTTGCTTTGGCTAGTAAATTCAGTAGATAGAGGTTACAGGCATGGTGACTTCTTGATCTCTGATTTGGTTTTGCTGTAGTGTTTCGGTAGGAGGTGACCTGGCGAGTTGTCTTGCGCGGGGGCTTCGGGTGCAGGTTATCTTGGTTCAACATCCACTTTCTTTTGCAGACTTTGCAGCAAGTCTCATGAAAGAAGCACGGTGGCTATGAAATAGTTGCTTCTCATGTCTCCTTTGCGATGCCAGCTGATAACAGAAATGTTTGACCACGCACTGGTGCAGGAGGAACGATGCTGGTTGGTGTCAGCTGGGGAAACTGGGCTTGGACGCGTCCATGCGTGTCTGTGCAGACATACCCGCTGTCCCCACGGGGAGGTGGCTGTGTCTGCACCCAGCCCTGGCAGCCTCTTTGCAGCTGATGACTTCTGGTTAGGGGGCTGTTAATTTTCATGCCGGTGGCTGCATCTCCGTGCTGCTGAGCAGAAAGTAATGGTGTGTTCAGGAGCTGTGCACAGCCTACACGTGTGGGCGTCCATTTGCTGGTGCCTGTTACCAACCATGAAGGGCAGAGCCTCAGGTGAGAGCGATGTGCGTGCTCACATAGCTTAGCAGGGGCAGCTTTCCTTGGGGGCCTTATGGGAGCATCCCCGTTAGCACTGAGGGATGTGTCCCCGTTCTACAGCCGTGTGTACACCCGCAGGCAGTGCCGCACGCCCGGCGTTTGGCCAGCGCTGTGCTCACAGCAGGTTGGCTGCTGCTGCCTGAATCAATACGGTGTACTTAGGTGCATCCCTCTCCCCGTATATCATCAGCAGGCAGGGGCTGCACGGTGCCCTTTTATAATTAAAAACTGGACAGTTTCCTTGTGCCCATTAACACGGTTCTGCATAAATCTGCCCGGAGGCCCCTGGCTGCCCAGCTCCACCTCGCAATTGTTCGGCTTTCTTGGAGACTCGGGCGTTGCATGCAGCAGGACGGCTGCCCTGGGTGCACGGGGAGGAAACTGGCTGGTGCTTTGCTGTGCAAGCAGGGTGACCTCAGGAGGTACTGGGCTTCCCTTCGGTTTGTCTGGGACTGCTGCATGAAACAGGAGCGGGTGCTTACTGGCAAATGAGCCCTGCATAACGTTTCTTCCACTGAGATGCCGGGATGCCCCATGCAGTCAGGTGGACCCGCCAGACCTTTGGAAGGAGCTTTTGGCCCCAAACTGGAGGATGCTTGTAAGCTTGTGCAGACTGTTGGCCAAAACCCTTTCACAAATGGCAACAGGGATACCTGCTTGTGACCCAAGTGCTGCCAAAAGTCCTTTTCATTGCACTTCTGCCGTGGCACCGGCCGGGGAAGCGCGCCTTGCTGAGGCTGCTGGTGCCGCGGGTTGGGACGTGCTGTGTGGGTGCCCTGGGATATTTTACAGCCAGGAGTGGGGGACTTCTCGGTGGAGCTGGAAATACAATGGCATTGGTCGTCCGCTAAAGGAGAGACCCCAGAAGGGTAATTACTTGCTGCATATTTACAGCCTGCGTGGCCATGGCTCGCTCGCCAGACTGCGTATGTGGGCTGCATAACGAGTGCCGGCGGCCGCCGAACGCCTTCCCCTGCAGCCTGCTGAACTCCCCGAGGCATTAAAACTATACTTCTTGACTTAAGACTATAGAAGCACATACTGCTCCTATCATTCATGTGGGCTGTGTTACACTGACAAAGAAAAAGGATTTTCTTATTGTCTCTGCCATGCTGACCTTTAGAGTGTTTACTTTTCAATCAGCTTTAAGAAGGCGAGCTCAAACTCCCCGGCATCAGCAAGTTCAGTCCGGCAGCACTCTCGCCCAAACGTTTGCCAAGATAACACCGAAGTGACAAATAAACACAAGTTGTTTTTACAGGTGTAAAATCAACAGATCAAATGCTGACCTGAGCCGTGGTTGTGAATCCGGCCTGTGTTGTGTTTGAAGAATACCACTGCATCATTTACACTTGCAAACCCTTTGTAATCTTAATCTCTTTGTTGCTTTTATGTTATGCTGGCCCCCCAAGGTTAAAGAAAGAGATTTAGACCTTAAACACAAATCCAGCCTTCAAGCTCTGGAATTATCTTTGCCTTTAAATGCAACTGATCAATGCCCATTTCTTTTGAAAATAAAACCCTTTTGAACCTTGAAAGCCTTCCACTGTTGAGCTATGTCTAAGTGCCACATGGGGAAATGGGCAGAAAAAAGCCCATTTTTCCCTTAGTGCTTGCATTAGAGGTCCTAAAGTTCAGTCCAACGCAATCAATTTAATTGGCGCTAGCTCTAGTGACAAATTATACTGGTTTACACTCAAGTGTAGCACAGATTCCTCAAACGCTGGGAAAGAAGGGAGATACACTTCTTGGTCTCTACTTAAAGAGGGCAACAGTATTGGAAAAGGAGCACATTTAATTTATCACTGTCAGAGCAGGTGCAAAGTTTAATTCTAACTAAAAGCATTAAACAATTAACCCAGACAGTCAGGCCCTTCTGAAAATGCTCAGTTGCAGAGAACACATGGACCAGATTACCAATGGAAAAAGTCATGGTTCCTCTTTTACCTCTTTTATTTAAATGAATATCTTCTACCACATTTAAAAAAAAAAAAAAAAAAAAAAAGAAAAGGAAAAAAAGAGAATGGAAGGGAAGAAGGAAAGAACTTTGTAAGCCTCCCATAGCCACCGAATAAACTCCAGAAGTAGGGAAATCCACCAGAGGAGTAGCAGCAAGTAGCTATCGTTTAAGTACCTCATCGATCTTTGATATTCTATGAATTAGGAAATCCATACTTCATAGTCTGCCGATACAAGCTCTCTGTGACACACATGCACGTGCTTTTTGAAGTGTCTGGCTACTATTTTCTTCTGAAAGGTTATGCGCTCATTAGGTTGGGTTTTATTCCTTTAACACATTAAAGAAATATAAGGGATCTTTGCAAGTTGGGCGCTCCTTAGCCATAGGCATTTGCAACCCGGTGTTTTGATTTCAAGTAGGAGATTCTCGCAAATAAAGGTCCCATTGAACAAAGCCACTAAACCCACGCTTTAATCCTCCCTTAATTAGCAAATTGAGGTCCCACAGCTACAAAGGCACATTGGTGCTTGCTTGAATTTCAACCGTATGTGCTTTGGCAGGTAGAAATTGTGCTGAGTGAGGGACGGTGTGTGGTGCAGGTGGTGCAGAGTTTTGGGATGGAGACAGCTGTGGAGTGGCTCTCTCCGACGGCCAGTCTGAGCTAAAGTTTTGAGTCCGTGGATTATGCATTTATAGTAAAATCCATCTTTTCATGACAGAAGAGCGAGAACTCTCCAAGAACGTCTAGGTCTGTTGTCCGAAAGAACAAAGGACGTCTTTTGTGGAGAAGCAAACTCTGCTGAGGAGTTAATGAGGGAAGAGCCCAGATCCTCGGTGGCCTCCCCAGGCATCCGCACTGTTTCTAAAAGTGTGCAAAAATTCCTGTCGCTTCTAGTGTGCTTTGTGTTGGTCTAAATTTGAATAGCCAAGGTAATTTAGAAGTCTGTCCTTTCTTCCTGAGCCCTTATAAAGTATGTGTCTGTAGAGGTAAATCGTTTCATTATATTCCATTATTTTGTGGATCATTGTGGATAATGTGCTGGTGATATCAAAACAATGAGAATAATAATATTGTTCTCACTCCAGTGTCATCGGCAGAATCCCTCCTTCCCACTATCATTTCAGCATCATTACCATGTCTCATTGCTTAGACCTCAGGTAGCCAATTTTGAAGCAATTCATCCACACAAGAAATGCCAAATGCCCATGTCAGGCGTTCAGGCTGCGTTTTTCAGATTCGCAGGTACAAATCCATGCAGGCTGGAGGGTTTGGTTTCTCGTGATGCTGTGTAACTAGAGCCCATGTGATCTCAAGTCAAACATACCAGTTATTTGTTGAAACCTCCCAAACACGCTATTGAGGCAAAAGCCTCATTTTCAGACATGCACGAATGGTGCAAGCAACTTGAAATTACGTGGGATCTTTGCTTACACATCTGTGAATTGGAATTTAACTCTACAATTTATAGAGAACTTATCCCCAGAGAGCTGGAGCAGCAAATAAATGAGATGCATTTGCTTTTGGTGGACTTCACGGCCCCTGCTGCGTGTCTGCGTCCTTCCCTCGGCAGCTTGGGCACGGCGCGTTCGGCAGAAACCGCCGAGGGGATCCCAGGGGCCCACTCAGGAGCAGCGCTAAGAGCAGAGGAAAGTCATTGAATTTACACTGCTTCCTCCACAGCCAGCGGCTGCTCTGCCCTGTAAGGGGGTGTTTGGCTCTCTCCAATGCAAAAATGCCCTTTGCCCCATCACAAGAGGCTCTGCGCAACCCCAGCGGCTCCAGTCCCGAGGTGGAGGTGTGCCCGGGAGCCGTGCGTCTTGGAGGAGACCGAGCGTGGGCTGGAGGAAGCGCACGGCACGGGAGGTGGGAAGGAAACAGTGATTCAGTGCTTTTCTCTTTCTGGGTGAGGCTAACCAGGAGATTGTTTTTCCTTTGTGGGATTCCCCTCAAAAGAAACAAACAAACAAAAAAATAAATAAATCACTACCAAACTAAGAGACCCCAGGACAAAGCAGATAAAAGGCCGCAACTTTCCGCTGCACAAAAGGCGCGCTGCTTTTCTGCTGTTGGCCCAGGTAAACTGAGTGGCTCTGTGTTGATTTTGACTGCTTTTTGTTTATTTGGGGAAAAACCATAACCAACTTGATTTTAAGCCGTTTTGAATTGGAAAAACAATTTGTTTTCTTTTTCCCCTTGTTGTTTAGAAAGACACTGGAAACTCTGCACTGCATTTCTTTGTGGTGACCTTTTCCAGCAAGTGCTTTCAACTGGGAAGAATTAGTGTGTTTTGTTGGGAAAAGAAGGGGCTGAAGAAGCTTTTGCCCCACGTGTCCTCCCAGAAAGCCCCCAGGAGTGCTTACAAGTCAGAGGGGCCTCAGAGGGGCAGAGTCCCTTTCAAGACTCTGCTAAACCAGGGCTTGGAGCTGTTGACTTGACCCAGCCCGAGACAAGGTGCTGAGATTCGTCTGCAGCTTCATCAGCCTCGCTCTGAGGTTACAGGGGGCCTCACAAAGTGTTTCTGAATGTGCTTTCTTGGAGACGCTGGCTGGTAATCTCATGAGGACAGGTTCACTTGGGAACATTTCCAGTCGTTTATGGTTTTGTTTGTTTTCTTCATCGGAATAGTGCTGGACCGGCAGCTGCTGGAGGAACATGCCTTCAGAGAGGTAGGCTTCAGAAAGGAGACCTCTGTGCTCTTCAAATGCAGGTTACCCAATTCCCTTAAAGCACCCTGAAGCCTATCCCATGCCTCTGTTTGTTTTTTTTTGGCAAGGTGGAAGGTGAGACCAGGACCACTTTGGGTATCAGTGTTCCCCAGAGGGGATGTTGAGCATGCAGTGACTGCTGGGGGCTGCCAGGAGAGGCAGCAGAAGAAAATGTAAGGACTTACAGGCAACTTTGCTGAGATATTTTCATATCTCTTCCTCCCTTTCTTTCAGAGACTTTAAAATTGTTTTTATCCCTTAAAGTGTAAACCATTTATTACAAATACCAACATGAATTTCCTTGCAGTAGGATAAACACTCAGCTGTTCCACTTACTGGAATGCTATAACATAAACAAAAATAAACCCAATGATTTTTGCTGCGAATTCCTCCTCTGGTACAGAGTAGTATTTCTGCGTTGTAATCAAGCCAGTGTTTATGGCTGCCTCGGAACAACGCAGGCTGAGTGACAGGATCCCACACGCACTCTTATAGAGCACGGCGATAGGGAGCGCGGAGGCACAGGAAGGAATACCAATGACCCGCACGGTGATGGCACAGGCGCTTCTTTGGGATTGTATGGGTGAGGTGCAAGATGAAAAAGCCCTGGCTACGTCCTTGTGCAACCACCAGACTACAGGGCTTGCCAGCTTCTGTCTCGCCAAAGTCCAGCGTGAACCAGAACGAGTCAGGCCGCACTCTCCCCAGACGGAAAAGACGGCAAGAATGCGCTGGCATGGTACGTGGGTTATTTCATATCAATTCGGTGTGTCGGCCTTTCCAGGGCCTCTTTGCAAGACTTCTCTTACAGTCCTGAGGATTAGCAACTGTTACAACTATGAACTCGAAACAAGGCATAATTGTCTAACTGCAGGAGTTGTGGCTTTTAAGAGAAGCACCAAATCTGTGAATCCTAGGTTCAAATCCCGACAGCTGGTGCCACGCAGTCCCCCAAAGCTGATGCTTGTTGCTTTCTCCCTTTACTTCCACCAGTGCTTAAAAACGAGATGGATTAGGGAGAGCTAATGATCCAATTTCAAAGCAGCATCAAGCTGCTGACAAGAAGGATCTCCAGCTCTCGTCAGCGTCCTGCAGGAGCACCAAGCGCGACGTGGCACGTGCTGTGCTCGCCGTATGGCAGCTCCGGCCTCTCGTGCACTTGCTATCTCTCGGCTCAAAAAAACAGGACTTGGATTTGTTCTGACTGCACCAGCTTTGTTTTAAGCTTTGTTATATACGATAATGTTAAAACATAAATGTCTAAAGCTTTTGACTGTTACAGTCATAACATAATAGTAGTAGCCAACTAATTTGGCCCAACATGAGAAGTCATAGCACAATAATAGTCAAAATATTTTCACCATCTGTAAGTTATAATGTAACATAAGAATTGAGTTAACAAACTGGAAAAAAAAAATAAACCTTAAATTGTATCAAAATGAAAGGTTTTGACCATGTCACAATCAAATGTTTTGATGAGGTCAAAACCAAACATCATTTTGATTTTTCTACCGCAGCCTCTCAAGCTTGGTTTCATGCGAAAATCTGGAGTTTCCCTTGCAGTGGGAGTCCTTTACTGTCATTAGCAAGATGACTTGGGATGTTCTCCTCAGCCATAGTTGTGCAATCATTTTTTTCCAGTGTGCTATGCCATTATCCTTGACAGTATCACGAGGCGGTGAACTCCACAGGCTTAATCGTGCATTGCCTTTAATTGTACACGTCCTTTTATACGGGTTTTACATTCACCACTGCGCCGTTGGCTCAAGCACCTGCTTTGGTTTGGGGCTGCGGGGCTGGGGGAACATGGGCAAAAGCCCTCGGTGACTGGTTTTGACCCCAAAGTGGTTTTGAGGGGATGTGGGTGATGGAGGTGCGGGAAGTGCACGTGAAAGCACAGTGTTGGTATTTCCCCTTGCTCTTTTCAGTTTTGCTTGTCCAGGGCCTGCTCTGTAGGCAGTTGGGGTCAACAGGAGGGCTTTTGCCTCCTGCAAAAAGAGAGACGTTTTCTAGGAAAAAAAAAAACAAACCAAAACAAACAAAAAAACTCCCCCAAAACTAAACCAACCAAAAGGATCAAGCTTTCCAAATCTGTGGATGGAGCAGAGCGGGATGAGCTGGTCAGTGTAAAGGTGCGGTGCCAGCTCCTGCTCTGCCTGCCGGGCTGGGAGCACAGCACCTTGCCCCGCCGCAAGCCCCCGGGGAAATGCTCAGCAGAGAGCAGGGGGGGCAAAATGCCCTTCTGAGGCACTTTTACACTCAGGGAAAATGCTGTTTCCTGACGCCAAGCCTGGATTTGTCCCTGGCCTTTTGTCTAAAGCCTCTGGTTTGCTTCCCTGAAGAAGTCGTAGTAAAAAAGAAAAGCTCCTCGTAAACACGCGCGTGCTAATTCTGGCGAAGTGTGGAAGGGTTTTTGTTGATACACTCTTTAAAAGCATGATCTGTTTTCTGCTTCCAGTTAAAGAGGGTAGTGGCAGTCTTTAGTGGCTGTGTCAATGTAGCTCATATTATTATGTACAGATGTGCCAGCTGCAAGTAGGCATTATCTCTTTGATAGTGCTAAGCACTTTACAGTGGGTCAGAGAAGTGCAGCTCTCAACCAATAGATCTAATTGCAATCCTTTTATGTTCTCTATGATTGTAGGTTTCTCCGGCACTATAAACAAATAGTAATCAACTAAACCTGTTACCTCTGAGCAGCGATGTCACGATATGAAATATTAACTGTTCAAAATACAGTAATGATGGTTTAAAAGTGTATTTGTTCTGGAAGGTAAAAAATAAGGAAAAATCAGGAGCGCGAGCACTGGCAGCATGAAGAGCCCTCTGGCTCTCTTTCATCTAATGAAAAATTGTGTCTGTATACGACATGTTTTATGTGGTCAAATACAGTGTAAATATTGTGTACATCTTTTGCTATAGCAACAACATATTAACAGTACCACAAATAATCTCTGCCTCTGAATCTACATTTTTATGACACAGTTATGCTAATGCAAGACAAACTTATATTCTGCTGTGCGTCTAATCCACCCCAAATTTATCAATTTGTATTCCTATAATCCAGCCAACTCTCTCCTCACCTCAAGAAATCTTAGGTGCAGGCCCCAGGCACGCGTAAGTTGGGCCAGATCCAGCAGTGGAGAAGAGGATGTTTTCACTTGTTTTTTCCCGTTTCAGGGAAATGTTGGTGGAAGTCCTTTCTGGGCATCTGGTTTGCTAGATTTTGGGGAGCAGCCTTTGTAAAGTGCTCAAACTGAGACGTTTGTACTTCGTGGTGGGAGCATTTTACTTACCCAGGTTGCAGCAAACTGGGACATACTGGGATTGGGCTGGTTCTGGATGGGAAATGGACCCCAGGGGCCAGATGCCAGCATGGCCACCTTCTGGCTGGTCCCAGGGAAGGGGCTGACAATTCCTGCCATGGGTCCATGAAGGTGGCAGTGCCTGGTGCGACGGCTTTGTTAGAGGTGGTGGTGGCACATTTGTAGGGTGGATGTCAGCTCCTCAGATGCTGAAGGAGCCAGTGGAAGCAGCCCGAGCTGCCCTGAGCATTGGAAGGGGCCTTTTCATGCAAACTGATCAAGAAGGAGAGCTTTATGATTTTTTTTTACAGTTCAGGAGTTAATCGATCGTGCTCGATGTGGCTGCAATGCAAGGTGAACTTGCTGATCGCTTTGGCTGGAGGATGTCAACGCGACAGAGGAGCCGGAGCTGCAGGCTCAGCCCGTGTGTCCTCCTGCTCTCGCACTGATGCAAGGAGAGGTAATTAGCTCGCACCAGTGCTGCTCGTTGCCACTCATCCAGCCCATCCCAGGGACGCGGATAACCCCACCGGTGCCTTCCCAGCACGCCTGGCCGCAGGGCTGGGTGCTGGCAGCGCCGCGCGCCTCCCCGCCGAGCACCCTGCCTTCCCAGCTCCCCGCTCGCCCGCGGAGCGAGAGATGGAGACTGGGAATTAGGACGTCTTTAAAAAGAAAATAAGCTTTTGTATCAGCCAGCTGGCGAAAGGATAAAGGACTGTGCTCACAAGATGCAATCAAAATTCAACAGTGTTTTATTAAACATGTAATATTATCAAACTAAACAAAGGAGCCCTCAATGGCTGGTAATACAATGCGGTACGATTTATTTTTTTTTCTCGTAGTGTCATTCATGCAAAAGTATCATTGAGCACTCGGCTCCCAGTGACAAGCTGCACATGCAAATACCAGTGCAGTGCGTGGGCTCGGCAGCGAGATGCGATGCGTCCTGCAGGTAGACTGCAGATCCTTTGGTTTCATTTCCAGATACCTCCTGTTAATGCACCAGGAAAAGAGGTGGGTTGCAGAATTACCCAGCCAAAGGGTCCAAGTTTAACAGTCTGTTAAGGACCTTGATCTGCAAACGCTTTATTACATTTATTCCTCAGAGACAGCCCGGTTTGTAGGCTTCTGCCCTATTACCTCCCCGTGCAAGTTCTGCAAATCGGTATCTAATTTTGCTCGTTCTGTTGATTTTTATATTTTGCTTTAGGTTTGTTTTTCCTGCACCTAATAAAAGTTGGTCAATAACAGATAAAATCCTGTGAACAAAACTGGATGGGTGCATCATTTTAGATGCATCTTTTCTACTTCCATATCTAATTTTGCACTGGTGGAAAGGCAGAGGCCCAAAGCAAAGTGCTGGAGCTTGCGTCTGGTCTGAGCTTGGTGGCTGCAAAGCACTCTCAGCGTATGGCCCCTTGTAGTGCTGCTTGGGAGAAATGGGGAGGCGATGGGGATTCACAGCCTTGGCTTGCTGGAACATCATTTCCCCTCTTCTCACCCTGCTGGCACTCCCCAGCCCTGGTGGGAACTCCCTGCAAACCAGGGAGCCTGTGGCTGGTTTCTGCTCGTTTCTCACAGCGTTTTGATACTCCCGTGGTGTTGGGGAGCTCGGTGGTGTCAAACCAGGGTGCCTGAGCTGGTGCTGGGTCCTGCTCAGACGGCGGCCTGACGATGCCTGTGCTGCGAGGGCAATCCCCGTGGGGGAGCATGGTCAGGCAGGGCCAGCAAATCCGTCCCCCAGTCTTAATCCCACCTCGAGTAGGTGTAGAGGACTGTTTCAAGTGCAAGGCAACAGTGAATCAAGCCCTCGAATCAGTTATAATTATCTGCAAAGAACGATCAACAATTAAATTGCATTATTAACTCTTGATCTCACTTGAAATACTTGCTATCTTTCTCCCTTAAGCACCTGAGATATAGCTCTTCCCTCGGCTGTATTTATTCCCTGAATTTTGGTCCCATAAGGGACCGACAACTGAACAGTCTTTCAGTTAAAAGGGGAAGGGAAAAGTGTGCCTGGCTTCCATCAAATCAGCAAAGCAACTTTGTTTAAAGGTGTTTGTGAACACCAGCCCGGGAGCAAGTTGGTTGCGAAATCTTTTCTTCCCTGAAGAACCCCAAAGGCAGAGCAGCACAGGAAAAAAAAAATCACTAAGAGAAGCCCTAACCTTGTAACATACAGTTTTTGCTAAAAATATATATTAATAATATATTATTGAGCGGGCATAGATGAAGAAGGCCAGGGAAAGCGTAAGCAATAAGAGTGTGAGCAAGGTCAGTGTTCCTTGCCCGAGGACTGCGCAATCAATAAGATCTGGTCAATACCTGCTTTATTACTACACTACCACTCCGAGCAAAATCATTTTAAAATTAAGAATATATTTTGCAAAACTGAATTAACGATATTGAATATTTTGCTCTTTGATATGACTAGCCTTCAAAATCAAATTATTAAATATGGGAAAAAAAAAAAAAACGCATTGGCTCAGCTAAGGATTTTTTTTTTTGTGCCTGGGAAGGAAGTGGACAATTTGTGATTCCTGCTTGTGTGGGGGCACAGGCTTGTGCCGAACGGCAAAATGCAAAGCTCTTCAGTTTTTCTTCCAAAAGACTCCAGTTTTCAGAGAGATGAGATGTTGATGGAGAAAGCTGAGTGCGTAAAACTGAAGCCAGCAGTGAACTCCCTCCCACACCAGCTGAGATCTTCGCCATCTGAGCAGCCGGAAGATCCAGCCCGCTGCAAGCACGCACATTTTGGGGAGCTTCCCCACCCTTTGTCTGCCCTCCTTTGCTTCCCAGGCTTCCCAGACGAGGAGCTTTTAGTCAAGACGGATCTGGAAGGTGTGCCGAGGCAGTCCCAGAGGGTGAGGGGGTGCCCGGCCCGGCTCCCCGTGGCACGTTGGGTCACGGCGTGGCCGTGCCGGGTCGCACCGGGTGGCTCCGTCACCTCTCCCATCGCCTCCACCTCGCGCTTGCAGGTTCAGAGCCTCAAGTAGCTCCAGCAAATCTCGTTTCGTTGCGTTACAATGATTACATGGGTTTAAGGTGGCCATTTACCACGCTGGATTTTGTTTCCTTTGGAGGGCAGGGGAGAGAAGCCAGGAGCGAAAGAAACCGAGTGCGCTCTGTTATGCAGCTCTATCGGCATCTTGGAGACCGAGCTTTGGCCACCTCGGGGTGAGTTTTGTCACGAGGCTGTCCTCACACATAGCCCATTGGTCTCATGGTGGAAACCACAACAGGCTTTTTTATTGAAATGATGTGAAATATAAGGTAGAGCTCTACTATGAGCACTGCTTTCTACTCCAATGGGATAAAAATGGCTCTACCTGTCTGGGGGCAGTGCCAGCACGTGAGTTTAGTTTTCTGAGGCTTCTTTCAGATCCTTCTGGGGTCATTTTTCTGTCCCACGAGGACCCCAGAATAACAAGGGTGGGCTGGCACTGAACACCAGCAGTGCTGAAGACAAAGTCAGGGAATACAGCTGAACAGGGCTGGGGGTCTGCTGGCTGGAACAAGTTTCCAGCAGGTCAGGAGCAGCGCGCTCGTAGGGCTGCCTGGGGAATTCAGCTCTGCTAGGGCCCATCTCATGCTTATGCTCTGCATAAACTTCCCCTTCAAAGCACTAATTCTGCCCCTCTTTATGAGCACCAAATTACCTGAGCCCTAGAAACTCCGCAGGAGTTCCTGTCAAATCAGTGGAGGCTCTGCCATACAGGTTTTGTGGCTCTTAAAAACCTACCTGGTGCCTCCAGGAGAACATCTGAGGGCTGTAACCCAGCAGCTACCTTTTGATGGGGATGGAAGCTTAAATCCAAGCTTGTGAAGGGAGAGATTCGAGTTCTTGTAGCCTCTCCTCAGCATCTTTAAGCCTCTAGGAGCACTTTTGTTTATTTTCCTTTGAGAGCACTAAAGCCCTGGCCTGAATGCTGGCAGTAGCGGCTGCAATTAAGGAGGGCTTTCACGGCGCCCGGCGCGGCAGCAGCCGCCTCTGTTTGGCCTGACATCAGAATTGGGGATTCTGCCTTAATTACCTCCCGTGAAAGACAAAGGTGAATTGCTCTTTGGCTTCCAGCACCACCACCACGCAGGTTTCCTCGGCAGGTTTGTCAGTCCGTGCCCACCTCTCGTTATGCACTGAATGTTTTTGGTGTGCTCACGGGCTTGGGGCTGGAGGAGCGGGACGTCCTTGTTGTCCACAACAGGGTGGCATGTATCGTCGACAGCAGAAACGCCAGGCTTTTAGGGGAAAGCTCAAACCTTCTGTAAATGTTTCCCTTGCAGATGGGGAAGGGGGACTGGAGCATCCCTGAAAGTCATGTGTTGAATCCTTGGTCTCGGGGTGGCTTGGTGACACCATTACCTGCTCCAAGGGTAATCACCATGCTCCTGCATGGCCGGTGGCTCTCCTGTGCTTCGGCCCGCACTGAAGGGGCAGCTCACTGTGCCCTCTGCCCCTCCTGCTTCATTCAGCAAATGCTGTGCCTTGGAAACATAACTCAACCTCAAAGGAGATTTTTCCCTTTGAATCTCTCCCCTCTCCCCTGCCAGAGTACGGGGAGCCCCAGCAGGGCGCAGGGAGCGGGCACAGGCGTGGTGATGGCTGTGAACTTTGGCCTTGGATAAGGAGCAAATACCTGGAAAAAGCTTAATGGTGTTTGGCTATGGCACGTTTCCCACTGTGCTAGAGGACTCTGGTTTGTTGGAGTTTGATGCTCGCGGTTTCAGCACCTGCTCAGCACCTCGCTAAATGGGGTTTTCCTCCTCCCGGCCTCTGCTGCGCACGGAGGAGCAGGGAGGGAGAGCCGTAAGACTTTAAATAAACTTGACGCTAATTCAAAGCCCAAACAAAACGAGGGGCAGGGGGAGGGAGGCGAGCAAACAGCTTTGTTCACCCTCGCATATATATTATACCTGGCAGTTAGCTGGTGGCAAGCTGGCTAGTGTGAAATAAAACCCACCAAAATGCGCCTTTCAAAATGATGATCCACTGAACAGAGCCGACCGCCCTAGGGGGAAAAATCGCCCAGGTGCTCTCCATGCTATTTCAGTCTGTCTGTGTGTTTGTGTGTGTCCAGGGCAAAAACCCATGGGCAGCATAAAGAAACCGCTTTCCGTAGGCATCCTTCAGCTCGCGCTGCAGCGCTCGCTCGGCGGGACACCTGCAATCTTTCGAGCCCAATTAGTCCTTTCAGAAGTACGATGTTCGAGGGAAAGGAGCTTGACCTTCTGGGGCCGGCAGCAAAATCTTTCCTTTCATTGCCTTTCGTTGAAGTCAGGAGCGAGGTCGCGCCTGCCCCGCGGCGCCGGGCAGAGGGCTGTATTGACAAAGCCGTGCCCGGGCTGTTTGCGAGGCCGCGCAGGTGCGAGCGGCGAGCGAGCAGGTGTTTGTACAGCCGCGACCTTGAGCGCGGGTTGCCGACCTGCCCTTTCCTCCTGACTCCTCTTCCCTTGAAAAAGGGCTTGTTTCGGGCTGCGGTGGAAAAAAAAAAAACAACCAAAGCAGCAGTATTTAGAGGCCTCAGTCAAGCGCTTCCCTTGCAAGCTGCTTTTTGATAATTTACCTGGGAGGGCTGCGTCCCCGGTGCTGCCGGGGCTGATTTCAAAGAGCGGAGGAAATGCTGGATGCTGCCAAGGTTTTGCTTCCTTAAAGAGAGTTTGCTCCTTTAAAGAGGGTTGCGCTTAGGCGAAAACAAGCTACTTGGAGCATGGAAAAATGCGTCGCTCGTGTGGGTTTTGTCTGGGGAGGAATCTGAGTCTGTTTGTGAGCAGGCTCGTATAAAACAATTTGGAATAGAGGGGCATGCTGGGTGAGCGGCTGGGCTCTCTTAAGCAATGCTTCCAGGGAAACTTGAGCAAATTGTAATTTTCTATTAGTGTTAATACCTCTTAATCACCGTGGGGAACCAACAGTTCTTCATACATGTATGTGCCCAGGCATATGTTTACATGTGCACATGGCACAGATTTCCTGGGCTACCCATCTGACCTGCCTTCTTTCCTCAACCCCCATCTGGAAGTTTATCTCCTGCTTAATTTTGTGTGTTTTGTGAATTTAAGGCTCTCATGTCTACTTGAGGAATGGAGATTGATATTTTGTCAGAGAAGCTAACTGCGATGCTGCCAACATGCCTTGGTGCTCCTGCAGTGTGCCATATACCAGCCACAACATCTCGTCCCACCCCGCCGGTCAGGTTGCTCCCATTTTCCAGCTGGCAAACTGACAAACGGCAGGAGGATGGCAGGGATGGACACGCTCTCTCAGAGAGCAAGAGGCATTCCTGAACCCTCCTCATGGCTCCGTCCTGTCTCTCTGGCTTTTGCAGGAGTGCAAGCTGCACCGTGTTCCCCAGCCCCTGACTGATGGACCAGAAAAAACAGCAAAAGCTGCAGAAAGATGTGGAGTTGCAAAGAGGCTTCTGGTGAGTTGCAGCAGCGTGAGCTCTCGTGTTAATTAACATCTTCATTAATGATCTGGAATAAGGAATATACTTGTGGATGATATAAAATGGGGAGGAGCTGCAAGTATGGAATGATACAGGGAGAATTGAAAGATGAGAACCATGAGTGAATGACGGAAAGAGTTTTAATGTGGTAAAACATTCCAGCCACCACAATACAGTTAGAGCCTCCAGCAAAGCCTTGAGGTCATCTTTGGGTGATGGGAAGTAGTGCTGAGATTTGGTAGCAAAAAAGAACCCAAATATGCATGGATGGCGTTGGGGCTGGAGGGGCAGAGTGACGAAGGAAAGATGTGGGCACAGGGTGCCCGGGGAGTACAAAGAGGGGAAGGGAGATGAAGGTTAAATAGAACCGGATGAAATGAAGTGAAGTCAAGACTGAATATTGGGAAGGAAAACTCCTGATGGAGGGATGCCTGAGGCAGCTGAGTCGCTGCCAGGATGAAGTGGTGGAAGCTCCTTCCATTGCTTCAGACACTGACAGGTTTGAAGCTCAGAAGGGACCCTCCGATCACCCCCTGTGTGTGGACCACAGGACCTCATCCATTTACTCTTACACTGAGCCCAATGACTTGTGTCCAACTAGGCTGTAACTGCAGGATGTTTAAAACCAGACCAGGTGATCTACTGAGAAAGGAGTTGTGCTGGCAAGGAGTTGAGTTAGATGACCTAGCAGTTATTTTCAGACCCAGACTTTGCAAGACAGAGTAACATGTGAACATGCAGGCTGACCAGAGACATCTCAGCTTGCATGGTCCTCTGGCAGCACGGCTCCAGCCACTCCACAGGGGCCTGAAGGTGAAGACCTGTGGCTGCTGTGCAGGATCTGTGTCTATCAGCCGAGCTGTAAAACCTCTCTGCAGTAATGCTGTGTGTGAATTTCTGCATCAGGCAAGTGCCAGGAGAAATCGTCCTTGTATGCGCGCATCTGAAGTGTGTATATGAATAGTGGCAGTGTGAAGGATTGCAGGGGGAGTCTGGGGAAAGTCCTGGCTACATCATCAGTCCTACCAGCATGCAGAGAGGCTTAGCTTCAAAATCTCGTAGCAAAACAAGGGTATCTCTTACTGAATTAGTTGTATCTTGCTTTTAGTTTTAAGCGTGGCACTGCTGGTGATGCTGAGTTACAGTGCATCGCCTTCCACAGGTAAAAGAAGGGAAAGAGAAGACATTGGGGGAGAAGAGCCCCCCACAAGCCAAAATACTCCCATTAAGCCTTAACTGCAGCAGATTAGCAGTGAGGATGTGCTTTGTACAAGTGTGAGCGCACACATACACGGATGTTCTAGGGACAAGATGGGATCAGGTCTGGCCTCCAAAAAACAGTTTTCCACTGGTTCCTAATGACTTAAGACAGATCTAAGCAACACCAGCTGGAACCAGACAGCTTTGGCTCCAGAATTAGTGTAGATAATTTATCAGAGCAGTGCTTGAATAATAAGACTATCACTGCTTTATTATATCAGCCAGTGTCATAACCAGATAGAAAAGTTTAATATTAACAAGAGGAGCTGACTTCAGTAAGCGTGTGTGTGAGAGAGTGCATTCTCATTTTTAAAGCCTCTGTGTACTAAAATGTCAGTGTCTTGACCTCGGAGAAAGGAGTTCATTAAAAAAAAATAAAAATACAAAGTAAATAGTCTCTCTGAAAGGTTTATTTAATCTGCTGCTCTTCCTGTGCTGATTTTTCTTAATGTATTTAAAACTTAATATTTACTCTAGCAAAACAAAATCTATAAAATAGTTTTTGTAGGCTCCTAAATAAGTAGTAGCAGCTCAGCCGGAGCCAGCCAGTAAGCACTGCGAAATATGCATTGTAGAGACATTTGAAGTTGTCCCCAGTGGACAATTTGCACCGTTCAGTGTTAAAAGGCTCTATTTCAGTGCTGCAGAAAGCCCCCCAGACCCCCTGACTAGGCAAGTCGAGTTTACAGATGATGTACTCCACTCAGCCCGCTTGTAGTTTCAGGGCTTAAATGGCTGGCAGGGCAAAGAGGGGATAGTTAAAATTCTCAAGCTGCTGAAATGGAAAGCCTTGCAAGGTTTTATGGCGGAAGAGAAAATAATTTTGAAGGCTAAGTGTTGCTGGCTTGACCAAGCAGATGGTTGAGAAGTGGTGGCTTCAGGGTGGAAATGGAGGCAGCGGGGACCATGTCTGCTCAGGAGGGGAAATCTGGAGAAAGAAGTGCCTACGAAATGCTTAACCTGCCCCAAAAATGAAGAAGGGGAAACCTGAGCCACCTGGTAGCACTATGGTCTGCTTGATTCCCTCTGTCTCAAAAACCTGCCCTGCTAATTGCTCTGCCTCCGAAATGTCTCTGATGTGCTCCATTCACTTCAGTACTGAGTTTGTTCTTCTGAAACGTGGTTTGCTTTCTTCCCTTGTGAAGTATGGGAGGAAAGAGAGGCAATTCCCCTCATTTTCCCCATCAAAGCCTGTCAGCGTGGGGATGGGCTGTATGTCCTGGTGTCTGTCCATCCATCCTTCCTCTGGACTTCCAGCAGCGGTGGCAGCGCGTCTTGGCTTAGCGTGGCTCAGGTGCTCTCTGCCAGGCAGACCTCCTCTCCTGCTCATCTCCTGCCTATAGTCTCTGGGACCAAAACACTTTTGGGGTAAAAATAGAAGGATTTAGGTCTTCAGCAAAAGGCAGACCGAACTGAGCTCTCCGTATGCTACCACTGTCAGGTGATGTGTGGAGAAATCAGGAGCATGGGAAATCATTTCTCTGTTTCTCCGAATCATAATTCAGTTATCAACAACCCTCCTGTCATTTTGGGGTTGTTTTATGGCTTGAGAGGTTTATGTTTGCTTGGTTTGGGGTTTTGGTTTAGAGGAGATTTTTTTTTCCCCCCTTCCTTTTTTTTTTTTTTTCTTGCAATTGAGAAATTGCAAGTAGGTTTCTGACACTCTGAAGAATACCTGTAGCCTCCTGTTGTGAACGGAGCAATGTGCTGAATTCAAAGGAGCTCCTTAGACCGTCTCCTTTGCTGGAGTTTACACAGGATTTCCCATTACCATTCAGGGAGTGAACAATGTACAGAAAATATTTTTTTTCTCTTTTCAAGAAAAAGACTCTGAGCAGTGTCTGAGCTTTTTTGGCAGCTAGTTAGAAACAACCCTGCAGGGGGACGTAGGTATGAACATAGGAATAAACTCCAACTTGTATTTTGATTCTTTTAATTTTGAAATTGTGAGTTATTTCCTGCAGGCAGGAGGGTGGACACTGCCTACAGCACCTCGTTTGCTGGAGAGAATTGAGAGCATTTGGTTTTATCAGCCGCTGGCATGGTAATGAGCCTATTTCTATTGAAATTGGCTCATTACTATTCATTTTTGCTGGCTCTCGACCAACTCATGAACCGCTTTTTGATTTTCAGGGGAGGAAAAAAAAAAAAAAACCACGTAGGGAGTCAGTCCCATCCACCAACAGAAGTGACAGGAGCAGAGCACAATGCGGGCACACGCTGGGGAGTGCCTGCACCCTCGCCCCCAGCACGGCTCAGCCGTGACCCAGGCCACCACTGCGGTTGTCACCAGAGTCCCCTTCGCCTCCTGGTTGTACCAAGCGGGGGGACGGGTTTGGGAAGGACACAGAGGGGCCGGTGTAGATGTGACCAGACCAAATGAGAAGTTGGGTTTTGAGTGGGGACGGTGTCCATGTGAGCATCGAATTGCTGCAAGAGCAGCCTTGGAAATATTTGGGTGTGCTGGAGGCTGCGGTGTGCTGGTAGTTGTTGTTGGGGTTTGTTTGTTTTTCAACATGTAAAATTATGTTACAAAAGTGTATATATTGACATTTAAGTTGTTTTTTTCTTTTTTTTTTCTTTTTTTCTTATTTTGAGCCACGGTGTAAGCTCTCTGTCTCTCCCATCTCTGGGATATGTTTTAGCACCAGTGAAAATCAAAACTCAGCTATTTGAATATCTGACTGAAAAATATCTTCCTGTAGAAATGACTGAGCCTGTATTAATTATACATGAATGTAATTTTATCCCCGTTACCAGTCTGAAAAAACTCAGCCAGGCTCTGCCACCTATCCTCACGTGATTAAGAGTCCATTACACTATTTAGGTTCATGACGGTTTGGGATTTCTTGTGATGATAAGGAGCCCGCTGGTTTTGGTGGCATCTCTTTCTAGAAGCCTGATGTGACAGCGAAAGCAACCCTGCTTTCAGGTGGGCTGTGTGCGGCGCTTCCTGAAATGAGTTGTCAAACGAAGCACCCAGACATCACTAACTGCTTTGTAAAATCTCACCCCTGGTGTGAGACAGAATTTTTCAATGGAGAAGCAATGAAGTTTATTCCTGTGTACGCTTGGTCTCTTTCAAAATTTTCTTTTCCAAGATAGTTTCCCTTCAAATTAGGAAATGAAATAAAAATGCTAATAACTTGCAATTGAATTGTCGGTATTTAATACTGTTAGCTATGTGCCTCTGTGGTGTACAAGAAAGGAGAACATTTATTTTCTTCTGTAATTTGAAAAGTAAAAGTCAAATTGACTACTTTTTAAGTACCAGACGCTGGAAAAATGATAGGCAGATGATGACTTCTGTGAAGTGAAGATTGTCCCTCCAGGTAAATACTGAATCGAGGACTACAAAACATTCACAACAATTGCTGATACATCTTCAAACTTGTACTGTTTTGCATGTCATTTTATTAAAAAAAAAAGGAAAAACACTTTCATTCCCCCCCCCCCCGACTGAAAGTATATCTTCTTCAAAGCAAGAAAAGGCTTCAAAGTTTGGATTCAAATTGTTGCAGACTTTTGGAATTATTACCAGAGCTGTTACCATCGCTGGTGGAGGAAAGCGACTTGCAGCACAAGTGGAGGAAGTGTAGATGTCCTTTGAGGAAACAGTTTTAGGTTTCCCTTTCTGTACTCACAGCTTTCTTTGCTGCAGGAGTGGGCAGAGTCTGGAGGGTCTTGGTTCATGCTTCTGTCCCCCTGCCCGGTAGATCAGGGTAGCTCTGAGGGACATCACGGCTGGTCCAGGCATTACCATAGAGAGGGACCTCGATGCAATCTTGTAAAAGCTTTCATCAGCTTTTTTTGGGTCATAACAAATTAAAACGGCATGACCTGGCTTCTCATCTGACTGTCTCAGGTCAAGTATATTTACTTCTGTTTGTGTATTTTTAGAACTTAAAATACTCAGCTTTATTTTTGTTGCAGTAAACTGACCAGAAGTGATCTGTTATAGTAGTCTGGGGGGAATTCACACGAGTGACAGATGTTTGTCTTTGTTCACTACATAGCTGGAGTTTATTTAGGTTTTTGCTGCACAGATTTTACATTAGGAAATGGGAAAAAAAAAAAAAAAAAAAGCTTGTCCAAAGTTCAAATCATCCCTGTCTTGTATGGTATGGATCATCTGGACAAGCTAGCAGGCTTGTTTGTCTTAGGTGAAGACCTATGGTGCTATTTCAGGAATCCAGACTGGTTTTGAATAGACCGACTGATGTGTCCATATCTCACATCCTCCTGTGGTTTTCCAGCATAGAAAATAGATGATGCAATGTAGGAAGCTAGTGACATTGGGAAACCCTGGGTTACTTGGGACTGGAAAGGTACCCGAAGGCAGCTGACTGGCCATAGAAAAGTGAGTGTATAAGGTGAGGTAAGACAGCCATGAAGCCAAACCCAGGATTTGGAGAAGCGTGGCAATGGCCTTGAGGAGGAGGAGGGCTATCTTCTGGCACCTCTTGGTTGAAAAGAATTGAACTTTGTTTCTCTGAACATGAAATGCTCAGCGCTGGGCTGGGGCTGGCGTGGGGCTGAAGAGCCATGTGTTGGCTGCATGGGCGTCAGAGAGAAAGGAGGGCTCTGGTTAGGTCAAGAGTACAGTCGCGCTGAAAACTGGAAACGAGGGAATTAGCTCTTCTCTCCGAGGTGTTGAAAAGATCTGCTCATGGCCCACAAAGGACTCGAAAACAGGGTTGATTTTGAGCATATGGGCGACCCTACTGATTTCCCGTTGAAGTCTGGAAGCTATCCAAGTAAAACTTTCTTCTCCCCAAGGAGCATTACATTTAGTGTCACAGGCACATCCCCTTCTTCCTCATCTGGTGCTTTGGCAGCTGTACTGAGGCGCTGATGAACTGCATCTGAAGTCCCTGGGCATTGGGCAAGTGAAGTGAGAATCAGTTTACGTGCTCAGAGGACCATGCTCAGAGGTCTGCGTAAATTGTATGGAGGAGAAGTAACGTTGGTTGTGCTGGCAGAGAGGAGGAGAGATTTGCCCAGGCTGATACTCAAGCTCTGGGTACGTGGGAATCACCTAAAGAGAAGCAGGTTAAGGTGGTTTAATCTACAGTATGGCTCAGGCTGCAGTTGGACTTCAGTGCCAACAAAAGCTGGCTTTTCTATCTTCAGGAGTAGATCCTTTCCAGTATCTGGTGGCCCTGGGCCAGACCCACCCAGGGAGGAGCAAGCGAAAAATTCTGCATGTAATCGAAATGCATAGGAATTGTTTGAAGTGGTCCGAGAGGGCATACATAGAAATGATGGGATGAAATGGCGAGGAAAACCTCGTGTTGAATATTACAACCTCCTACCAGAAAGATACATTAGACTAAGGAGGAGTATCCCAAGGGAAACAGTGGAAGCCCCATTGCTTGGATAATTTCTAATTAAACTAGACAAAGCACTTGAGAATATATTGTAAGGGAAAATCCTGTAATGGCAGCAGGCTGGACAGGGTGACCCCATAGGTCTTTTTCATTTCTAATTTCTACGATTCACTAATGATTAAGTAATTCACAGATAAACTAAACATCCGTATTGCTGGGTCTTATCCGAAACTCACCTCACCTATCAACCTTTTCAAATTTACCAATTAATAGTTAATTAGTTAATGTTTGTAAAGTGCTTTGAAGATGAGAAGTGCTAAGTGCTAAGTATTATTATAGAAATAGGGATAGATAAACTCATTTTACTTAATTTTGAACCCACTCAACCACTCACGGAGGGCTCAAAATTCAGATTCAGACTTAGGCATTATTGGGTTTGCTTTCCTTGTAGAGGGATGTTGGGTGAGGTTGTTACGCTGTGATTAAAATGCAGTTATAATTTTGATAATGCACTTATCACACATTTCTATATGTGGCGCAGCAGTTATAATCCTGATAAAATGTGCATGAAAAGCTATTGTCCCTGTCCTGACGAGAGCTGCAGTGCACAATGCCAGCTCTCTGCTTCGCCAGGGAGTGCAAGTGCCGCTGAGAATATGCGGCGGATGGAAGCCCTTGTCCGTAATGGCTTCTACCCTTCCAGATCATTCTTTATTTTTTGGCATTTATTTAATAGCATCAAAGGAGTGAGTTAGTGTTCAGAAGGAATATTCTTACAGCTGTTCTTGCAGGTGGTTGCTGAGAGGGACCATGGACACGCCGGGAAGCGCAGGGAAGGGCAGCGGCGGCAGGGTTTCGGAGCGAGCCCAGCGAGGGTGAGACTTCAGGTGCAGCCACCTCAGAGCAAATCAGGGGCAATTCCAGCCCTGCCTGCCCGAAGTAAGGCCAAAAAAAAAAAAAAAAAACCACAAAAAAAAAACCCACACCCCAACCCAAGCAGAATAAATTCCCTTGGTTGAAGTAGGAAAGGATTAATTTTTGCTTTTAAAATGAGCAATGTCCCTGTACTGCTAACGTTTGTGTATTTCTAACTGGTAAAAATACAGATTTATCTCCAGATGCCCAGAACTGGACACGGCAGAGTGCAGGTAGAGATGATGATTTCAGTAAGCTGTGGTCCAAATATTGCCTTACCCGAGTCCACATCACCTTTCCACTGCTACTTGCAGGTGGGCTTCTTCCCTCTCCCTCCCCTTTCGGCTGTTCCTAGGAAATAATTTCCAGGCTTTCAAACACCAGTATTTTAATCAGTATCTTAAACTCATTTGTAACAGGGCAAACAAAGCAGTTTCAGGTGGAGCTCACTAATGTCAGGGCATGCAATTTGAGTGCATAATAATAATTCGGGAAGTGATACCATGTGACTTGTGGTAGGTTTACTCATCACAGCGCCTGAATAATAAATCTTAAATATCGAATCTTTGAGCGAATCATCGCAACGAATGACTAATTTATGGGTTAAAATGTGTTGAGTAATTTGATAAGGCACACGTTTCTGTGTGAGCTGAGGTTCCTCCAGCGTTCTGGATGTGCCGGAAATACGAAATGACAGCAAATATTTTAATAGGTATATCAAACAGGTGATATAGCACATAACTGAAGAGCAAATATATATAGTTTGGGCCTGGAAGAGCGATCCAGGGAGCTAAAGGCTTCTTGCTGCAACTTCAATATTATTATAAGGCTTTAGGGTGTGTTCTTGAGAAAAACAAAGGCAGAGAAGTTCCCGGAGAGTGGGATCAATTCCAGCTGGATTTGTACAAGGTAGATCACACCAGGGTAAGCTGACATCTCTCTTTGGTTAAATAGCTGATTTCCTGGACAAAGGAAATGCCGTAGATCGAATCTGTCTGGACTCCAGTGAAGCACTTGATGAAATGCCACATGGGAAACATCTAGTTAAGGGGGAAGAGACGGGGTTTCGTGTGAGAGTGGCGAGGAATGGCTAAAAGGGGAGACAGCAACAGATTGTGAAAGGGGAAGCACAGGGCAGGAGAAGGGCTCATT